>NC_057796.1:447123140-447315849 GCF_018294505.1 Triticum aestivum
TCCACCATCGTGGGGCCCACGTTGCTCCACCGACGTACTTCTTCCTCCTATATATACCTACGTACCCCCAAACCATCAGGGGCATCTATGAAAACCTAATTCCACCGCCGGAACCTTCTGTACCCGTGAGATCCCATCTTGGGGCCTTTTCCGGCGTCCTGCCGGAGGGGCACTGATCACAGAGGGCTTCTACATCAACACCATAGCCTCTTCGATGATGTGTGAGTAGTTTACCTCAGACCTTCGGGTCCATAGTTATTAGCTAGATGGCTTCTTCTCTCTCTTTGGATCTCAATACAAAGTTCTCCACAATTCTCGTGGAGATCTATTCGATGTAATCTTGGTTTGCGGTGTGTTTGTCGGGACCGATGAATTGTGGGTTTATGATCAAATTTATCTATGAACAATATTTGAATCTTATCTGAATTCTTTTATGTATGATTGGTTATCTTTGCAAGTCTCTTCGAATTATCAGTTTGGTTTGGCCTACTAGATTGATCTTTCTTGCAATGGGAGAAGTGCTTAGCTTTGGGTTCAATCTTGCGGTGCTCGATCCCAGTGATAGAAAGGGAAACGACACGTATTGTATTGCTGCCATCGAGGATAACAAGATGGGGTTTATATCATATTGCATGAGTCTATCCCTCTACATCATGTCATCTTGCTTAAAGCGTTACTCTGTTCTTATGAACTTAATACTCTAGATGCATACAGGATAGCGGGCGATGTGTGGAGTAATAGTAGTAGATGCAGGCAGGAGTTGGTCTACTTGTCACGGACGTGATGCCTATGTACATGATCATACCTAGATATTCTCATAACTATGTTCAATTCTATCAATTGCTCGACAGTAATTTGTTCACCCACTGCAATACTTATGCTCTTGAGAGAAGCCACTAGTGAAACCTATGGCCCCCGGGTCTATTTTCCGTCAAATTAATCTTCCAACACTTAGCTATTTCTATTGCCTTTTATTTTACTTTGCATCTTTATTTCTCTTTATCATAAAAATACCAAAAATATTATCTTATCATATCTACCAGATCTCACTCTCGTAAGTGATCGTGAAGGGATTGACAACCCCTTTATTGTGTAGGTGCGAGGACTTGAGCGCGGTCTCCTACTGGATTGATACATTGGTTCTCAAAACTGAGGGAAATACTTACGCTACTTTACTGCATCACCCTTTCCTCTTCAAGGGAAAAACCAACGCAGTGCTCAAGAGGTAGCAAGAAGGATTTCTGGCGCCATTGCCGGGGAGATTCGCGCCAAGTCAAGTCAAGTCACGACATACCATGTACCCATCATAAACTCTTATCCCTCGCATTACATTAGTTGCCATTTGCCTCTCGTTTTCCTCTCCCCCACTTCACCCTTGCCGTTTTATTCGCCCTCTCTTTTCCGTTCGCCTCTTTTCCGCTCGCTTTGTCATTATGGCTAGTCCTTTATCTACTCCGTTATCTCCCGAGAATTAAGTTCTTAATTTTAAACAAAGGGAGGGAGAAAATCTAAAAGATGCTTGGTACAGAATTTGCAATGCGCAAAATAGATCTACTAGGAAGCAATCTACTTCCGTTCTTCTTCGCAATTTTTATGCAGGCATCACTCCTTGGAATAGATACATTCTTGATACCATTACCGGAGGAAATTTCTTGGGTAGCCATACTTTTGATTCTGATAATGCTATGATAGATTTGTTTGGCCCACCACCTCTTTTGGTTAATGGAACTATGTTAACTTTGGAGCATGTGATGCAAAGACTTGAAATTATTGAAAATAAAGTTGCTACCGTAGAGTTAATCGAAAATTTGGATAAAAAGATCCACAACCGAATTACCCAATATGGATCTAAGGTAGGAGTCACTTTGAATTTTTTTAAAGAAAAGGAACCCATGGTTAATGAAAGAATAAATCAAGATTCTACTAGAATCGATAAACTTGAGGGTATCATTACCAACTTGGGGACTGAGTTTTCTTCCGTAAAGAACACTTCAAATCCTCCTACCAAAATTGCCAAGCTTATGTATGTTCCTAAAAATAAAGGTGAATTCTCTAATAAGGAAACTGCGGATCTCAAATCAATAAGTGGTCATCCCAATCTTTTCGCTATCATTAAGGAACCATTTGCTACAAATGATTTTTTCGATTTCGTGCCTAGAAGTTTGATAATTAATAGAAAGAAAGAAACTCCTAAGGGTTATAGGTGTCTTATTGAAGAATTGCCTACCAAAGATGGCAATACCTAGATCTATCCTTGCTTTTATGCCTAGCTAGGGGCGTTAAACGATAGCGCTTGTTGGGAGGCAACCCAATTTTATTTTTAGTTTTTTGCTTTTTGCTTATGTTTAGGAATAAATATTTGATCTAGCCTCTGGTTAGATTTATTTTTATTTTTTAATTAGTGTTTGTGCCAAGTTAAACCTATAGGATCTTCTTGGATGATAGTTATTTGATCTTGCTGAAAATTCCATAAACTTTCTGTTAACGAAAACAATTGTTAAAAATTACCAGAACGTGATATAATATTGCTTCTAATTGCAGCAGATCAATAAACAAATTATTTAGGTCGTCCTATTTTGGCTGAAGTTTTAGAGTTCCAGAAGTTTGCATTAGTTACAGATTACTACAGATTGTTCTGTTTTTGACAGATTCTGTTTTTCGTGTGTTGATTGCTTATTTTGATGAATCTATGGCTAGTAAAATAGTTTATAAACCATAGAGAAGTTGGAATACAGTAGGTTTAACACCAATATAAATAAAGAATTAGTTCATTACAGTACCTTGAAGTGGTGTTTTGTTTTCTTTCGCTAACGGAGCTCACGAGATTTTCTGTTAAGTTTTGTGTTGTGAAGTTTTCAAGTTTTGGGTAAAGATTTGATGGAGTATGGAACAAGGAGTGGCAAGAGCCTAAGCTTGGGGATTCCCATGGCACCCCAAGATAATCTAAGGACACCTAAAAGCCAAAGCTTGGGGATGCCCCGGAAGGCATCCCCTCTTTCGTCCTCATCCATCGGTAAATTTACTTGGAGCTATATTTTTATTCACCACATGATATGTGTTTTTCTTGGAGCGTTTTGTATGATTTGAGTCTTTATTTGTTAGTTTGCCACGATAATCTTTGCTGTACACACCTTTCGAGAGAGACACACTTGATTCGGAATTTGTTAGAATACTCTATGTGCTTCACTTATATCTTTTAAGCTATATAGTTTTTGCTCTAGTGCTTCACTTATATCTTTTAGAGCACGGTGGTGGATTTGTTTTATAGAAACTATTGTTCTCTCATGCTTCACCTAGATCATTTTGAGAGTCCTACAAAACAGCGTGGTAATCTGCTTTAATTATGATAGGCATTCAAGATTAGTAAAAAAAAATCTGATGAGTGTGTTGAATACTATGAGAAGTTTGATGCTTGATAATTGCTTTGAGATATGAAGATGGTAATATTAGAGTCATGCTAGTTGAGTAGTTGTGAATTTGAGAAATACTTGTGTTAAAGTTTGTGATTCCCGTAGCATGCACGTATGGTGAACCGTTATGTGATGAAGTCGGAGCATGATTTGTTTATTGATTGTATTCCTTATGAGTGGCGGTCGGGGACAAGCGATGGTCTTTTCCTACCAATCTATCCCCCTAGGAGCATGCGCGTAATACTTTGTTTCGATAACTTGTAGATTTTTGCAACAATTATATGAGTTCTTTATGACTAATGTTGAGTCCATGGATTATACGCACTCTCATCCTTCCACCATTGCTAGCCTCTCTAATACCGCGCACCTTTTGCCGGTATCATAAACCCACCATATACCTTCCTCAAAACAGCCACCATACCTACCTATCATGGCATTTCCATAGCCATTTCGAGATATATTGCCATGCAACTTACCACCGTTCCGTTTATTATGACACGCTCCATCATTGTCATATTGCTTTGCATGATCATGTAGTTGACATCGTATTTGTGGCAAAGCCACCGTTCATAATTCGTTCATACATGTCACTCTTGATTCATTGCATATCCCGGTATTCCGCCGGAGGCATTCACATAGAGTCATATTGTTGTTCTAAGTATTGAGTTGTAATTCTTGAGTTGTAAGAAAATAAAAGTGTGATGATCATCATTATTAGAGCATTGTCCCAAGTGAGGAAAGGATGATGGAGACTATGATTCCCCCATAAGTCGGGATGAGACTCCGAACTAAATAAAAAAAGAGAGAAAGGCCATAAAAAAAGAAAGGCCACAAAAAATGAGAGAAAAAGAGAGAAGGGACAATGCTACTATCCTTTTTACCACACTTGTTCTTCAAAGTAGCACCATGATCTTCATGATAGAGAGTCTCTTTTGTTGTCACTTTCATATACTAGTGGGAAATTTTCATTATAGAACTTGGCTTGTATATTCCAATGATGGGCTTCCTCAAAATGCCCTAGGTCTTCATGAGCAAGCGAGTTGGATGCACACCCACTTAGTTTCTTTTGTTAGCTTTCATATACTTATAGCTCTAGTGCATCCGTTGCATGGCAATCCCTACTCACTCACATTGATATCTATTGATGGGCATCTCCATGCCCGTTGATACGCCTAGTTGATGTGAGACTATCTTCTCCCTTTTTGTCTTCTCGACAACCACCATTCTATTCCACATATAGTGCTATGTCCATGGCTCACGCTCATGTATTGCGTGAAGATTGAAAAAGTTTGAGAACACCAAAAGTATGAAACAATTGTTTGGCTTGTCATCGGGGTTGTGCATGATTTAAATATTTTGTGTGATGAAGATAGAGCATAGCCAGACTATATGATTTTGTAGGGATAACTTTCTTTGGCCATGTTATTTTGAGAAGACATAATTGCTTAGTTAGTATGCTTGAAGTATTACTATTTTATGTCAATATTAAACTTTTGTCTTGAATCTTTCGGATCTGAACATTCATACCACAATTAAGAGAATTACATTGAAAATTATGACAAGTAGCATTCCACATTAAAAATTCTGTTTTTTATCATTTACCTACTAGAGGACGAGCAGGAATTAAGCTTGGGGATGCTTGATACGTCTCCAACGTATCTATAATTTTTGATTGTTCCATGCTATATTATATTCTGTTTTGGATATTTAATGGGCTTTATTATACACTTTTATATTATTTTTGGGACTAACCTATTAACCGGAGGCCCAGCCCAAATTGCTGTTTTTTAGCCTATTTCAGTGTTCCGCAGAAAAAGAATATCAAACGGAGTCTAAACGGAACGAAACCTTCGGGAACGTGATTTTCGGAACAAACTTGATCCAGAGGACTTGGAGTCTACGTCAAGAAAGCAACGACGAGAGCACGAGGCAGGGGGCGCGCCTACCCCACCCCCAGGCGCGCCCTCCACCCTCGTGGGGCCCATGTTGCTCCACCGACGTACTTCTTCCTCCTATATATACCTGCGTACCCTCAAACCATCAGGGGCATCCACGAAAACCTAATTCCACCGCCGTAACCTTCTGTATGTTGGGGAACGTAGCAATAATTCAAAATTTTCCTACGTGTCACCAAGATCAATCTAGGAGATGCTAGCAACGAGAGAGAGGGAGTGCATCTACATACCCTTGAAGATCGCTAAGCGGAAGCGTTACAAGAACGCGGTTGATGGAGTCGTACTCGCGGCGATTCAAATCGCAGAAGATCCGATCTAGCGCCGAACGGACGGCGCCTCCGCGTTCAACACACGTACAGCCCGGGGACGTCTCCTCCTTGATCCAGCAACGGGAGAGGAGAAGTTGACGGAGAACTCCAGCAGCACGACGGCGTGGTGGCGATGGAGCTCGTGGTTCTCCGGCAGAGCTTCGCTAAGCACTACGGAGGAGGAGGAGGAGGAGTTGGAGGAGGAGAGGGCTGCGCCAGGCCAGGGGTGCGGCTGCCCTCTCTCTCCCTCACTATATATAGGGGGAAGGGGGTGGAGGAGGTGCCCTAGGGTTCCCTAGGGGAGGGGCGGCGGCCACAGGGGAAACCCTAGATGGGTTTGGGCGTCCCCACCCCTACGAAACTTGCCCCCAAGCCGGGAGGGATGCCTGCCCTAGGGGAGGCGCCCCACCTCTCCAAGTTACGTGAGAGGGGTTGGGAGGGGCGCACAGCCCCTTAGTGGGCTGGTGTGTCCCCTCCCCCTGGCCCATAAGGCCCCCCAACGCTTGTCGGGGCCTCCGAAACACCTTTCGGTCACGCTGGTCGTCACCCGGTACTCCGAGAACAATTCCGGACTCCAATACCCTTCGTCCAATATATCGATCTTCACCTCCGGACCATTCCGGAGTTCCTCGTCATGTCCAGGATCTCATCCGGGACTCCGAACAACCTTCGGTAACCACATACTATTTCCCAGAACAACTCTAGCGTCACCGAACCTTAAGTGTGTAGACCCTACGGGTTCAGGAACCATGTAGACATGACCGAGACGTTCTCCGACCAATAACCAACAGCGGGATCTAGATACCCATGTTGGCTCCCACATGTTCCACGATGATCTCATCGAATGAACCACGATGTCGGGGATTCAATCAGTCCCGTATACAATTCCCTTTGTCTATCGGTATGTTACTTGCCCGAGATTCGATCGTCGGTATCCCTATACCTTGTTCAATCTTGTTACCGGCAAGTCTCTTTACTCGTTCCGTAACGCATGATCCCGTGGCTAACTCATTAGTCACATTGAGCTCATTATGATGATGCATTACCGAGTGGGCCCAGAGATACCTCTCCGTCATACAGAGTGACAAATCCTAGTCTGGATTCGTGCCAACCCAACAGAAACTTTCAGAGATACCTGTAGTGCACCTTTATAGCCACCCAGTTACGTTGTGACGTTTGGTACACCCAAAGCATTCCTACGGTATCCGGGAGTTGCACAATCTCATGGTCTAAGGAAACGATACTTGACATTAGAAAAGCTCTTAGCAAACGAACTACACGATCTTCTGCTATGCTTAGGATTGGGTCTTGTCCATCACATCATTCTCCTAATGATGTGATCCCGTTATCAATGACATCCAATGTCCATGGTCAGGAAACCATAACCATCTATTGATCAACGAGCTAGTCAACTAGAGGCTTACGAGGGACATGTTGTGGTCTATGTATTCACACATGTATTACGGTTTCGAGTTAGTACAATTATAGCATGAACAATAGACAATTATCATGAACAAGGAAATACAGTAATAACCATTTTATTATTGCCTCTAGGGCATATTTCCAACAGTCTCCCACTTGCACTAGAGTCAATAATCTAGTTCACATCACCATGTGATTAACACTCAAACTTCACATCGCCATGTGACTAATACCCAAGAGTTTACTAGAGTCAATAATCTAGTTCACATCACCATGTGATTAACACTCATTGAGTTCTAGGGTTTGATCATGTTATGCTTACGAGAGAGGTTTTAGTCAACGGGTCTGCAACATTCAGATACGTGTGTGCTTTACAAATCTCTATGTCATCTTGTAGATGCAGCTACCACGCGCTACTTGGAGCTATTCCAAATAACTGCTCTACTATACGAATCCGGTTTACTACTTAGAGTCATCCGGATTAGTGTCAAAGTTTGCATCGACATAACCCTTTACGACGAACTCCTTTTCCACCTCCATAATCGAGAAAATTCCTTAGTCCACTAGATACTAAGGATAAGTTCGACCGCTGTCATGTGATCCATTCCTGGATCACTATTGTACCCCTTGACTAACTCATGGCAAGGCACACTTCAGGTGCGGTACACAGCATAGCATACTGTAGAGCCTACGTCTAAAGCATAGGGGACGACCTTCGTCCTTTCTCTCTCTTCTGCCGTGGTCAGGTCTTGAGTCTTACTCAATACTCACGCCTTGTAACACGGCCAAGAACTCCTTCTTTGCTGATCTATTTCGAACTCCTTCAAAATCTTGTCACGGTATGTATTCATTTGAAAGTACTTTTAAGCGTTTTTGATCTATCCTTATAGATCTTGATGCTCAATGTTCAAGTAGCTTTGTCCAGGTTTTCCATTGAAAAACACTTTTCAAATAACCCTGTATGCTTTCCAGAGATTCTACATCATTTCTGATCAACAATATGTTAACAACATATACTCATAAAAAATTCTATAGTGCTCCCACCCACTTCTTTGGAATTACAAGTTTCTCATAAACTTTGTATAAACCCAAAATCTTTGATCATCTCATCAAAGCGTACATTCCAACTCCGAGATGCTTACTCCAGTCCTTAGAAGGATTTGCTGGAGCTTTGCATACTTGTTAGCATATTTCAGGATTGACAAAACCTTCTGGTTGTATCACATACAACCTTTCCTCAAGAAAATTGTCGAGGAAACAATGTTTTGACATCTGCAAGATTTCATAAATAATGCAGTAACTGCTAATATAATTCCAACAGACTCTTAGCATCGCTACGAGTGAGAAGGTCTCATCGCAGTCAACTCCTTGAACTTGTCGGAAAACATCTTAACGACAAGTCGAGCTTTCTTAATGGTGACACTTACCATCATTGTCCGTCTTCCTTTTAAAATCCATCTGCACCCAACAGCCTTACGACCATCAAGTAGTTCTTCCAAAGTCTATACTTTGTTTTTATATATGGATCCTCTCTCGGATTTTATGGCCTCGAGCCATTCGTCGGAATCCGGGTCCCACCATCGCTTCTCCATAGCTCGTAGGTTCACTGTTGTCTAGCAACATGACTTCCAAGACAGGATTATGTACCACTCTGAAGTAGTACACATCCTTGTCGACCTACGAGGTTTGGTAGTGACTTGATCCGAAGTTTCATGATCACTATCATAAGCTTCCACTTCAATTGGTGTAGGTGCCACAGGAACAACTTCATGTGCCCTGCTACACACTAGTTGAAGTCATGGTTCAATAACCTCATCAAGTCTCCACCATCCTCCCACTCAATTCTTTCGAGAGAAACTTTTCCTCGAGAAAGGACCCATTTCTAGAAACAATCACTTTTGCTTCCAGATCTGAAATAGGAGGTATACCCAACTGTTTTGGGTATTCTATGAAGATGCATTTATCCGCTTTGGGTTCGAGCTTATCAGCCTTAAACTTTTTCACATAAGCGTCGCAACCCCAAATTTTTAAGAAACGACAGCTTAGGTTTCTCTAAACCATAGTTCATACGGTGTCATCTCAATGGAATTGCGTGGTGCCCTATTTAAAGTGAATGCGGTTGTCTCTAATGCCTAACCCATAAACGATAGTGGTAATTCGATAAGAGACATCATGGTATGCACTATATCCAATATGGTGCAGTTATGATGTTCGGACACACCATCACACTATGGTGTTCCAGGCGGTATTAGTTGTGAAACAATTTCCACAATGTCTTAATTGTGTGCCAAACTCGTAACTCAGATATTCATCTCTATGATCATATCACAGACATATTATCCTCTTGTCACGACGATCTTCAACTTCACTCTGAAATTACTTGAACCTTTCAATAATTCAGACTTGTGTTTCATCAAGTAAATATACTCAGCATCTACTCAAAACATCTGTGAAGTAAGAACATAATGATATCCACTGCATGCCTCAGCACTCATTGGACTGCACACATCAAAATGTATTACTTCCAACAAGTTGCTTTCTTGTTCCATCTTACTGAAAATGAGGCCTTTCAGTCATCTTGCCCATGTGGTATGATTTGCATGTCTCACGTGATTCAAAATCAAGTGAGTCCAAACGATCCATCTGTATGGAGTTTCTTCATGCATATCTACCAATAGACATGGTTCGCATGTCTCAATCTTTTCAAAAATGAGTGAGTCCAAAGATCCATCAACATGGAGCTTCTTCATGCGTTTTATACCAATATGACTCAAATGGCAGTGCCACAAGTATGTGGTACTATCATTACTATCTTATATCTTTTTGGCATGAACATGTGTATCACTACGATCGAGATTCAATAAACCATTCATTTTAGGTGCAAGACCATTGAAGGTAATACTCAAATAAACAGAGTAACCATTATTCTCCTTAAATGAATTACCGTATTGCGATAAACATAATCCAATCATGTCTATGCTCAACGCAAACACCAAATAACAATTATTTAGGTTTAACACCAATCTCGATGGTAGAGGGAGCATGCGATGCTTGATCACATCAACCTTGGAAACACTTCCAACACATATCGTCATCTCACCTTTAGCTAGTCTCCGTTTATTCCGTAGCCTTTTATTTCGAGTTACCAACACTTAGCAACCGAACCGGTAACTAATACCCTGGTGCTACTAGGAGTACTAGTAAAGTACACATTAATATAATGTATATCCAATATACTTCTGTCGACCTTGCCCGCCTTCTCATCTACCAAGTATCTAGGGTAGTTCTGCTTCAGTGACCGTTCCCCTCATTACAGAAGCACTTAGTCTCGGGTTTGGGTTCAACCTTGGGTTTCTTCACTAGAGCAGCAACTGATTTGCCGTTTCATGAAGTATCCCTTCTTTCCCTTGCCCTTCTTGAAACTAGTGGTTTTACTAACCATCAACAATTGATGCTCCTACTTGATTTCTACTTTCGCGCTGTCAAACATCGTGAATTGCTCAAGGATCATCATGTCTATCCCTGATATGTTATAGTTCATCACGAAGCTCTAATAGCTTGGTGGCAGTAACTATGGAGAACCATCACTATCTCATCTGGAAGATTAACTCCCACTCGATTCAAGCGATTGTAGTACTCAGACAATCTGAGCACATGCTCAACGATTGCGCTTTTCTCCCTTAGTTTGCAGGCTTAAGAAACTTGTCAGAGGTCTCATACCTCTTGACGTGGGCACTAGTCTGAAATCCCAATTCCAGTCTTTGGAACATCTCATATGTTCTGCGATGTTTCAAAAACGTCTTTGGCGCCTCAATTCTAAACCGTTAGCATTACGCACTGAACTATCACGTAGTCATCAAAACGTGTATGTCAGATGTTCGCAACATCCACAGACAACGCTCGAGGTTCAGCACACCGAGCGGTGCGTTAAGGACATAAGCCTTCTGCGCAGCAATGAGGATAATCCTCAGTTTACAGACCCAGTCCGCATAATTTCTACTATCAACTTTCAACTAAATTTTCTCTACGAACATATCTTAAACAGTAGAACTAAAGCGTAAGCTACGACATAATTTGCAAAGACCTTTTGACTATGTTCATGATAATTAAGTTCATCTGATCATTTAATGAACTCCCACTTAGATAGACATCCCTCTAGTCATCTAAGTGATACATGATCCGAATCGACTAGACCGTGCCCGCTCATCACATGAGACGGACTAGTCATCAACGGTGAACATCTCCATGTTGATCGTATCTACTATACGACTCATGTTCGACCTTTCGGTCTCTTGTGTTCCGAGGCCATGTCTGTACATGCTAGGCTCGTCAAGTCAACCTAAGTGTTTCGCATGTGTAAATCTGGCTTACACCCGTTGAATGCGAATGTTAGAATCTATCACACCCGATCATCACGTGGTGCTTCGAAACAACGAACCTTCGCAACGGTGCACAGTTAGGGGGAACACATCTCTTGAAATTTTAGTGAGGGATCATCTTATTTATGCTACCGTCGTTCTAAGCAAATAAGATGTAAACATGACAAACATCACATGCAAATCATAAAGTGACATGATATGGCCAATATCATCTTGCGCCTTTTAATCTCCATCTTCGAGGCGCGGCATGATCACCTTCGTCACCGGCATGACACCATGATCTCCATCATCATGATCTCCATCATCGTGTCTTCATGAAGTTGTCTCGCCAACTATTACTTCTACTACTATGGCTAACGGTTAGCAATAAAGTAAAGTAATTGCATGGCGTTTTTCATTGACACGCAGGTCATACAATAAATTAAGACAACTCCTATGGCTCCTGCCAGTTGTCATACTCATCGACATACAAGTCGTGATTCCTATTACAAGAACATGATCAATCTCATACATCACATATATATAATTCATCACATCCTTTGGCCATATCACATCACATAGCATACCCTGCAAAAACAAGTTAGGCGTCCTCTAATTGTTGTTGCATGTTTTACGTGGCTGCTATGGGTTTCTAGCAAGAACGTGTCTTACCTACGCAAAAGCCACAACGGTGATATGCCAATTGCTATTTACCCTTCATAAGGACCCTTTTCATCGAATCCGATCCGACTAAAGTGGGAGAGACTGGCACCCACTAGCGACCTTATGCAACAAGTGCATGTCAGTCGGTGGAACCTGTCTCACGTAAGTGTACGTGTAAGGTCGGTCCGGGCCGCTTCATCCCACAATGCCGCCGAATCAAGATAAGACTCGTAACGGTAAGAAAATTGAACAAATCATCGCCCACAACTACTTTGTGTTCTACTCGTGCATAGAATCTATGCATAGACCTAGCTCTGATACTACTGTTAGGGAACGTAGCAATAATTCAAAATTTTCCTACGTGTCACCAAGATCAATCTAGGAGATGCTAGCAACGAGAGAGAGGGAGTGCATCTTCATACCCTTGAAGATCGCTAAGCGGAAGCGTTACAAGAACGCGGTTGATGGAGTCGTACTCGCGGCGATTCAAACCGCGGAAGATCCGATCTAGCGCCGAACGGACGGCTCCTCCGCGTTCAACACACGTATAGCCCGGGGGGTCTCCTCCTTCTTGATCCAGCAAGGGGAGAGGAGAAGTTGAGGGAGAACTCCAGCAGCACGACGGCGTGGTGGCGATGGAGCTCGTGGTTCTCCGGCAGAGCTTCGCTAAGCACTACGGAGGAGGAGGAGGAGTTGGAGGAGGAGAGGGCTGCGCCAGGCCAGGGGTGCGGCTGCCCTCTCTCTCCCTCACTATATATAGGGGGAAGGGGGTGGAGGAGGCGCCCTAGGGTTCCCTAGGGGAGGGGCGGCGGCCACAGGGGAAACCCTAGATGGGTTTGGGCGCCCCCACCCCTAGGAAACTTGCCCCCCAAGCCGGGAGGGATGGCTGCCTTAGGGGAGGCGCCCCCACCTCTCCAAGTTACGTGAGAGGGGTTGGGAGGGGCGCACAGCCCTTAGTGGGCTGGTGTGCCCCCTCCCATTGGCCCATAAGGCCCCCCAACACTTGTCGGGGCCTCCGAAACACCTTTCGGTCACGCTGGTCGTCACCCGGTACTCCCAGAACAATTCCGGACTCCAATACCCTTCGTCCAATATATCGATCTTCACCTCCGAACCATTCCGGAGTTCCTCGTCATGTCCAGGATCTCATCCGGGACTCCGAACAACCTTCGGTAACCACATACTATTTCCCATAACAACTCTAGCGTCACCGAACCTTAAGTGTGTAGACCCTACGGGTTCCGGAACCATGTAGACATGACCGAGACGTTCTCCCGCCAATAACCAACAGCGGGATATGGATACCCATGTTGGCTCCCACATGTTCCACGATGATCTCATCGAATGAACCACGATGTCGTGGATTCAATCAATCCCGTATACAATTCCCTTTGTCTATCGGTATGTTACTTGCCCGAGATTCGATCGTCGGTATCCCTATACCTTGTTCAATCTCGTTACCGGCAAGTCTCTTTACTCGTTCCGTAACGCATGATCCCGTGGCTAACTCATTAGTCACATTGAGCTCATTATGATGATGCATTACCGAGTGGGCCCAAAGATACCTCTCCGTCATACGGAGTGACAAATCCCAGTCTCGATTCGTGCCAACCCAACAGACACTTTCGGAGATACCTGTAGTGCACCTTTATAGCCACCCAGTTACGTTGTCACGTTTGGTACACCCAAAGCATTCCTACGGTATCCGGGAGTTGCACAATCTCATGGTCTAAGGAAGCGATACTTGACATTAGAAAAGCTCTTAGCAAACGAACTACACGATCTTGTGCTATGCTTAGGATTGGGTCTTGTCCATCACATCATTCTCCTAATGATGTGATCCCGTTATCAATGACATCCAATGTCCATGGTCAGGAAACCATAACCATCTATTGATCAACGAGCTAGTCAACTAGAGGCTTACTAGGGACATGTTGTGGTCTATGTATTCACACATGTATTACGGTTTCCAGTTAGTACAATTATAGCATGAACAATAGACAATTATCATGAACATGGAAATACAATAATAACCATTTTATTATTGCCTCTAGGGCATATTTCCAACACTGTACCCGTGAGATCCATCTTGGGGCCTTTTCCGGCGTCTTGTCGGAGGGTGCATTGATCACGGAGGGCTTCTACATCAACACCATAGCCTCTCAGATGATGTGTGAGTAGTTTTCCTCAGACCTTCGGGTCCATAGTTATTAGCCTGATGGCTTCTTCTCTCTCTTTGGATCTCAATACAAAGTTCTCCACAATTCTCGTGGAGATCTATTCGATGTAATCTTGTTTTGCGGTGTGTTTGTCGGGACCGATGAATTGTGGGTTTATGATCAAGTTTATCTATGAACAATATTTGAATCTTATCTGAATTCTTTTATGTATGATTGGTTATCTTTGCAAGTCTCTTCGAATTATCAGTTTGGTTTGGCCTACTAGATTGATCTTTCTTGCAATGGGAGAAGTGCTTAGCTTTGGGTTCAATCTTGCGGTGCTCGATCCCAGTGACAGAAAGGGAAATGACACGTATTGTATTGTTGCCATCGAGGATAACAAGATGGGGTTTATATCATATTGCATGAGTCTATCCCTCTACATCATGTCATCTTGCTTAAAGCGTTACTCTGTTCTTATGAACTTAATACTCTAGATGCATGCTGGATAGCGGTCGATGTGTGGAGTAATAGTAGTAGATGCAAACAGGAGTCGGTCTACTTGTCACGGACGTGATGCCTATATACATGATCATACCTAGATATTCTCATAACCATGCTCAATTCTATCAATTGCTCGACAGTAATTTGTTCACCCACCGTAATACTTATGCTCTTGAGAGAAGCTACTAGTGAAATCTATGGCCCCCGGGTCTATTTTCCATCATATTAATCTTCCAACACTTAGCTATTTCTATTGCCTTTTATTTTACTTTGCATCTTTATTTCTCTTTATCATAAAAATACCAAAAATATTATCTTATCATATCTCTCGGATCTCACTCTCGTAAGTGACTGTGAAGGGATTGACAACCCCTTTATTGTGTTGGTTGCGAGGTTCTTATTTGTTTGTGTAGGTGCGAGGGACTTGAGCGTGGTCTCCTACTGGATTGATACCTTGGTTCTCAAAACTGAGGGAAATACTTACGCTACTTTACTGCATCACCCTTTCCTCTTCAAGGGAAAAACCAACGCAGTGCTCAAGAGGTAGCAAGAAGGATTTCTGGCGCCATTGCCGGGGAGATTCGCGCCAAGTCAAGTCAAGTCACGACATACCATGTACCCATCATAAACTCTTATCCCTCGCATTACATTAGTTGCCATTTGCCTCTCGTTTTCCTCTCCCCCACTTCACCCTTGCCGTTTTATTCGCCCTCTCTTTTCCGTTCGCCTCTTTTCCGCTCGCTTTGTCATTATGGCTAGTCCTTTATCTACTCCGTTATCTCCCGAGAATTAAGTTCTTAATTTTAAACAAAGGGAGGGAGAAAATCTAAAAGATGCTTGGTACAGAATTTGCAATGCGCAAAATAGATCTACTAGGAAGCAATCTACTTCCGTTCTTCTTCGCAATTTTTATGCAGGCATCACTCCTTGGAATAGATACATTCTTGATACCATTACCGGAGGAAATTTGTTGGGTAGCCATACTTTTGATTCTTATAATGCTATGATAGATTTGTTTGGCCCACCACCTCTTTTGGTTAATGGAACTATGTTAACTTTGGAGCATGTGATGCAAAGACTTGAAATTATTGAAAATAAAGTTGCTACCGTAGAGTTAATCGAAAATTTGGATAAAAAGATCCACAACCAAATTACCCAATATGGATCTAAGGTAGGAGTCACTTTGAATTTTTTTTTAAAGAAAAGGAACCCATGGTTAATGAAAGAATAAATCAAGATTCTACTAGTATCGATAAACTTGAGGGTATCATTACCAACTTGGGGACCGCCTTTTCTTCCGTAAAGAACACTTCAAATCCTCCTACCAAAATTGCCAAGCTTATGTATGTTCCTAAAAATAAAGGTGAATCCTCTAATAAGGAAACTGCGGATCTCAAATCAATAAGTGTTCATCCCAATCTTTTTGCTATCATTAAGGAACCATTTGCTACAAATGATTTTTTCGATTTCGTGCCTAGAAGTTTGATAATTAATATAAAGAAAGAAACTCCTAAGGGTTATAGGTGTCTTATTGAAGAATTGCCTACCAAAGATCGCAATACCTAGATCTATCCTTGCTTTTATGCCTAGCTAGGGGCGTTAAACGATAGCGCTTGTTGGGAGGCAACCCAATTTTATTTTTAGTTTTTTGCTTTTTGCTTCTGTTTAGGAATAAATATTTGATCTAGCCTCTGGTTAGATTTGTTTTTATGTTTTAATTAGTGTTTGTGCCAAGTTAAACCTATAGGATCTTCTTGGATGATAGTTATTTGATCTTGCTGAAAATTCCAGAAACTTTCTGTTAACGAAAACAGTTGTTAAAAATTACCAGAACGTGATATAATATTGATTCCAATTTCAGAAGATCAATAAACAAATTATTTGGGTCGTCCTATTTTGGCTGAATTTTTAGAGTTCTAGAAGTTTGCATTAGTTACAGATTACTACAGACTGTTCTGTTTTTGACAGATTCTGTTTTTCGTGTGTTGATTGCTTATTTTGATGAATATATGGCTAGTAAAATAGTTTATAAACCATAGAGAAGTTGGAATACAGTAGGTTTAACACCAACATAAATAAATAATGAGTTCATTACAGTACCTTGAAGTGGTGTTTTGTTTTCTTTCGCTAACGGAGCTCACGAGATTCTCTATTAAGTTTTGTGTTGTGAAGTTTTCAAGTTTTGGGTAAAGATTTGATGGAGTATGGAACAACGAGTGGCAAGAGCCTAAGCTTGGGGATGCCCATGGCACCCAAAGATAATCTAAGGACACCTAAAAGCCAAAGCTTGGGGATGCCCCGGAAGACATCCCCTCTTTCGTCCTCATCCATCGGTAAATTTATTTGGAGCTATATTTTTATTCACCACATGATATGTGTTTTGCTTGGAGCGTCTTGTATGATTTGAGTCTTTATTTGTTAGTTTGCCACAATCATCTTTGCTGTACACACCGTTTGAGAGAGACACACTTGATTCGGAATTTGTTAGAATACTCTATGTGCTTCACTTATATCTTTTAGAGCACGGTGGTGGATTTGTTTTATAGAAACTATTGTTTTCTCATGCTTCACTTAGATCATTTTGAGAGTCCTACAAAACAGCGTGGTAATTTGCTTTAATTATGATAGGCATTCGAGATTAGTAAAAAAAATCTTATGAGTGTGTTGAATACTATGAGAAGTTTGATGCTTGATAATTGTTTTGAGATATGAAGATGGTAATATTAGAGTCATGCTAGTTGAGTAGTTGTGAATTTGAGAAATACTTGTGTTAAAGTTTGTGATTCCCGTAGCATGCACGTATGGTATACCGTTATGTGATGAAGTCGGAGCATGATTTATTTATTGATTGTCTTCCTTATGACTGGCGGTCGGGGACGAGCGATGGTCTTTTCCTACCAATCTATCCCCCTAGGAGCATGCGCGTAATACTTTGTTTCGATAACTTGTAGATTTTTGCAACAACTATATGAGTTCTTTATGACTAACGTTGAGTCCATGGATTATACGCACTCTCATCCCTCCACCATTGCTAGCCTCTCTAATACCGCACACCTTTCGCCGGTATCATAAACCCACCATATACCTTCCTCAAAACAGCCACCATACATACCTATCATGGCATTTCCATAGCCATTCCGAGATATATTGCCATGCAACTTACCACCGTTCCGTTTATTATGACACGCTCCATCATTGTCATATTGCTTTGCATGATCATGTAGTTGGCATCGTATTTGTGGCAAAGCCACCGTTCATAATTCTTTCATACATGTCACGCTTGATTCATTGCATATCTCGGTATTCCGCCAGAGGCATTCACATAGAGTCATATTGTTGTTCTAAGTATTGAGTTGTAATTCTTGAGTTGTAAGAAAATAGAAGTGTGATGATCATCATTATTAGAGCATTGTCCCAAGTGAGGAAAGGATGATGGAGACTATGATTCCCCCATAAGTCGGGATGAGTCTCCGGACTAAAAAGAGAGAGAGAGAAAGGCCATAAAAAATGAGAGAAAAAGAGAGAAGGGACAATGCTACTATCCTTTTTACCACACTTGTGCTTCAAAGTAGCACCATGATCTTCATGATAGAAAGTCTCTTTTGTTGTCACTTTCATATACTAGTGGGAAATTTTCATTATAGAACTTGGCTTGTATATTCCAATGATGGGCTTCCTGAAAATGCCCTAGGTCTTCGTGAGCAAGCGAGTTGGATGCACACCCACTTAGTTTCTTTTGTTGAGCTTTCATATACTTATAGCTCTAGTGCATCCGTTGCATGGCAATCCCTACTCACTCACATTAATATCTATTGATGGGCATCTCCATAGCCCGTTGATACGCCTAGTTGATGTGAGACTATCTTCTCCCATTTTGTCTTCTCCACAACCACCATTCTATTTCACATAGAGTGCTATGTCTATGGCTCATGCTCATCTATTGCGTGAAGATTGAAAAAGTTTGAGAACACCAAAAGTATGAAACAATTGCTTGGCTTGTCATCGGGGTTGTGCATGATTTAAATATTTTGTGTGATGAAGATAGAGCATAGCCAGACTATATGATTTTGTAGGGATAACTTTCTTTGGCCATGTTATTTTGAGAAGACATAATTGCTTAGTTAGTATGCTTGAAATATTATTATTTTTTTGTCAATATTAAACTTTTGTCTTGAATCTTTCGGATCTGAACATTCATACCACAATTAAGAGAATTACATTGAAAATTATGCCAAGTAGCATTCCACATAAAAAATTCTGTTTTTATCATTTACCTACTAGAGGACGAGCATGAATTAAGCTTGGGGATGCTTGATACGTCTCCAACGTATCTATAATTTTTTATTGTTCCATGCTATATTACATTCTGTTTTGGATGTTTAATGGGCTTTATTATACAGTTTTATATTATTTTTGGGACTAACCTATTAACCGGAGGCCCCGCCCAAATTGCTGTTTTTTGCCTATTTCAGTGTTTCGCAGAAAAAAGAATATCAGACGGAGTCCAAACGGAATGAAACCTTCGGGAACGTGATTTTCAGAACAAACGTGATCCAGAGGACTTGGATTCTACGTCAAGAAAGCAACGAGGAGAGCATGAGGCAGGGGGCGCGCCTACCCCCCCCCCCCTAGGCGCGCCCTCCACCCTCGTGGGGCCCATGTTGCTCCACCAACGTACTTCTTCCTCCTATATATACCTACGTACCCCCAAACCATCAGCGGCATCCACGAAAACGTAATTCCACCGCCGCAACCTTCTGTACCCGTGAGATCCCATCTTGGGGCCTTTTTCGGCGTCCTGCCGGAGGGGGCATTGATCACGGAGGGCTTCTACATCAAGACCATAGCCTCTTCGATGGTGCGTGAGTAGTTTACCTCAGACCTTCGGGTCCATAGTTATTAGCTAGATGGCTTCTTCTCTCTCTTTGGATCTCAATACAAAGTTCTCCACAATTCTCGTGGAGATCTATTCGATGTAATCTTGTTTTGCGGTGTGTTTGTCGGGACCGACGAATTGTGGGTTTATGATCAAGTTTATCTATGAACAATATTTGAATCTTCTCTGAATTCTTTTATGTATGATTGGTTATCTTTGCAAATCTCTTCGAATTATCAGTTTGGTTTGGCCTACTAGATTGATCTCTCTTGCAATGGGAGAAGTGCTTAGCTTTGGGTTCAATCTTGCGGTGCTCGATCCCAGTGACGGAAAGGGAAACGACACGTATTGTATTGTTGCCATCGAGGATAACAGGATGGGGTTTATATCATATTGCATGAGTTTATCCCTCTACATCATGTCATGTTGCTTAAAGCGTTACTCCGTTCTTATGAACTTAATACTCTAGATGCATGCTGGATAGCGGTCGATGTGTGGAGTAATAGTAGTAGATGCAGGCAGGAGTCGGTCTACTTGTCACGGACGTGATGCCTATATACATGATCATACCTAGATATTCTCATAACTATGCTCAATTTTATCAATTGCTCGACAGTAATTTGTTCACCCACCGTAATACTTATGCTCTTGAGAGAAGCCACTAGTGAAACCTATGGCCCCCGGGTCTATTTTCCATCATATTAGTCTTCCAACACTTAGCTATTTCTATTGCCTTTTATTTTACTTTGCATCTTTATTTCTCTTTATCATAAAAATACCAAAAATATTATCTTATCATATCTATCGGATCTCACTCTCGTAAGTGAACGTGAAGGGATTGACAGCCCCTTTATTGCGTTGGTTGCGAGGTTCTTATTTGTTTGTGTAGGTGCGAGGGACTTGAGCGTGGTCTCCTACTGGATTGATACCTTGGTTCTCAAAACTGAGGGAAATACTTACGCTACTTTACTGCATCACCCTTTCCTCTTCAAGGGAAAAACCAACTCAGTTCTCAAGAGGTAGCACACTACAGTCAATAATCTAGATTACATTGTAATGATTCTAACACCCATGGAGTCTTGGGGCTGATCATGTTTTGCTCGTGGAAGAGGCTTAGTCAACGGGTCTGCTACATTTAGATCCGTATGTATTTTGTAAATCTCTATGTCTCCCTCCTTGAACTTGATCACGGATGGAGTTGAAGCTTGATGTGTTTGGTTCTTTTGTGAAATCTGGATTCCTTCGCTTAGGCAATTGCTCCGATATTATCACAAAAGATTTTCATTGGACTCAATGCACTAGTTATTACGCCTAGACCGGATATGAACTCCTTCATCCATACTCCTTCATTTGCCGCTTCCAAAGCAGTTATGTACTCCGCTTCACACGTAGATCCTGCTACGAAGCTCTGCTTGGAACTGCACCAACTGACAGCTCCACCATTCAATATAAATATGTATCTGGTTAGGAAACCTTAACCAGCTTTGATCAACGAGCTAGTCAAGTAGAGGCTCACTAGGGACACAATGTTTGTCTATGTATTCACACATGTATTTGGGTTTCCGATTAATATAATTCTAGCATGAATAATAAACAATTATCATGAATAAGGAAATATAAAATAACAACTTTATTATTGCCTCTTGGGCATATTTCCTTCAGCCCCACGCCTTGATGTGGAATTTTGAGGATAAAAATGATAAGGAGAAGTGGGGAAATCGCTCGAGAGAAAAGGGTGACATTAAGACAAAGCGGGTAGTATTAAAATGGGAATTAGAGAAGACACTTCCATGTAGATTTCGTACAATATATAAATTGACCTGGTTACGCATAACAGCAGAAACTACATAATATACAAATTGGTTTGGTTGCATATAATAGCACAAACTGTACAATATACAAATTGATCTGGTTCCACATAACAGCACAAACTATTGATCAGAGTTGGTACCCTACAGACTGCAGTACCAAAAGAATGTTAATCTCTGGATAAACATAACATTAAGGCCTTGTTTGGTTAGCAACTAAACTATATGCATTGCCTGGGATCATGGCTCGATCCACTTGGGTCGCCCACGGCAGGAATTGTTACATGTGGACAATGGATCGCAATCTGACTGTTTGGTTTGGGCCAGCGCACGAAAAATCCCGGCCCAAACCATGCCGCTCCACTCCGTTCCACAGTGGTAGAAAGAATTGTCTCTGACTCATGGAACGAATCCACGAGAGGCGGAGGTGAAAGAAACCCTACAACGAGATGAAGGTGGTGGCGCAAGAAAGCGACGACAATGACTGACGCCTTCTGTCTGGTAAGGTCTCATCTCCACTCCCTTTTCTCTCATGATGAAGCCCTTAGCCTCTCCATTCCCTTGCTCCACCTCTCCCCTCCTCGTCCTCCTCCACCCTTGACGGACTAAACACTGAAGGCGTTCCCCAAGAGTTGCGACAAGGGCCAGCGCCTCATCGTTCTTGTGATGTCAGACAGCACGGCAACAAACCCACTGCCATGATATTTGTCTCCATGCAAAGCATATCTTCTCTCTAGCCATAGCACATTAATTGGTTGTGTTGAAATGAAAACTTCCAAATTACTAGGTATATTTAAAGTCACCATATACATCGAGGCCGAGATCAAACAAATATGAAGGAGTTATTAGTTTTTTTAGCACGGGTGCTTTGAGGCATTAAAAACTCGACCCCTCAATGTCTTTGGAGTAGAACGAACAAATATAAGCAAACAAGTATACCATACAATATCTGATACAATGTAAAACACACGTCTTCTCCTATCCCCACTTAGTGCGGGGAATAAGGATGGCAATGGGTAGGGTATGGGGCGGATAGAGCAATACCATACCCATACACATGTAGTCAGTGGGTACAAAATTCTAACCATACCGTACCCAGGGTATGAAACTTTACCCGTACCCATACCCATTGGGTACCTAACGGGTAGATCAAATAGTACACAAGTTATTCACAATTTTACATTCATCTATAGCACATTTGACAAAAAAACATTGATCTCAAGGAAATAAAAGATAGATGAGTACATGACAATTATCTCAATTCAAATTGACAATTGGTGAAACCATTAACATAGGTTCACAAGCTTATGACACAACTGTAACTTAGGTACACTTGTGAATCATGAGTAAGGTTCACATGTCAGTATAAACGGGTAGGATATGGGTATATCCATGGGTAAAAGACTTTACTCGTGCCCTACTCATGACTTAACAGGTAGGGTATGGGGTGTTATTCACGGGTATAAAATTGTGCCAATACCCTTCCCATACGGATACGGTATCCGCGGATACCCGATGGATAAAATTGTCATCCTTAGGAATACGACCTCTATGTGTGACCCTTCCAAGTTTTGGGCCGAGCCCATTTACCATCTTTTGCTTGCATCATTGGACGTGTAGATATATCTAGAGTGTTAGTGTTGGGCCGATGGATCTTGTGAAGAAACACGAAAGTTGACTTCTTTTTATCTGAAAAAGTTAACTTCTTTTCTGCCCTTTTTTGTGTTCCATGTTTATTTATCGACTGCAAGAGCCAGCGACCGTTCGCTGGCCAGGATGGCATTTGAGAACTTAGCGGCTGGCAGTTTCGTGATCTTTTTATGTTGGACATGTCAATTAGCCTTTTCAGCTACACTACGACATCTCTTGCAACAAGTTTCCGTGCTAGGCAACAACTCGCCGTGATCAAGTATGGCACACCTAGATCCGATCCGTGAGTGTTGTGATGTATTGTTTGTGATGCCAAGTAGTATATCTTATTTGAACACTACAACTTCTGATATGGAAATTTATGCAACATTCACAATGACACTTGGCAAACTGTGTTGTGAGTAAAAAAATTGCCGAATCAACTTGTGACTAGAAGCCCACAATTGTTTTGCATAAAACATGATCAGACCAAAGAGAAGGGCAAACAAACACATCACTTACAATAGCAGGTAGATACCACAACTTATTTAGACGACCACCAGTAGAAGCAGCCATGATACACGCGTGCTTCGATGGATAAGCTAGGTCGAAACCAGTACAGATGGACATACTTTATTGGTACGACGAAAGCAGGATAGATGTGTACCAGTGAGAACTTGCTGTACTTTTTGTACTAAGGAATGAAATTATGTGATTTGGAAGCATTTTTTCAGTCATTTGGTACAAGCTATGACATTCTTTCCTGAACTCATGTTGGCAGATAAATAATTCAACAAGGGCAAGCTCAACATACAGTGTCAAATGACCATAATTGCTCACAAATTGGTCAAACCAAAACTTTGATATCAACCATGCCATATGTTAGTATAAATCCGAGGCATACCTTCGATCATCCGAGGACCAAGCAATCACACGAGCACGACACCGAGATTTGTTAACGAGGTTCACCGATATGGCTACATCCCCGGCGTCTGACTATGGGCGCTCCTCCCCGTGACACCGCCACAATACCGCACACCGGCAACCCGGGTGCCGGCACACGCCGCCGGCTTCCCCTTGCGCGCATGTGCTATTATGTTGGCATAGGTTACATCGTGTGTCTAGGCCCGCTATATATGAGAGGCCTAGGATACAAGTGTCCTACTTGGACACGACTACATATCCTATGTAAACACAATACAACTACAAGTCCAACTATAACCTACCTTGTACACTATATTTGACACAACTCCGACAAACTCCACCTTGGCGGATATTCTTCACCACCTTGGATTCGTCCATGCGTCAAACTTTCATGTACATTGGACTTGAGCTTATCCCATGAGCACCGCTGCTACTCCAAAGACTCCATATGACTCCACCTGCAACATGTAGTCCCTTCTTTTCTTGACCACAGTCAACACTCGAGCAAAATTAAGTTCCTTGTTACTCTAGTTTGTGCTCCCAACTTCCAGAGTATCCATCAACGCCATCACACACCGATCACTGACCTGCGTGAAAGTGAACAACTCACATATTGGGTGTTACACATAAGAGTTACTTGAAGTCAACATCGCCGCTCCTTTCTTGGCCGTCTGTTTGAAACTTGAAGGAATTTTACCATTGCTTTTAGTCATCCCGAGTCAAATTCGCAGTTGTCTCATCACATGTATGACCACCAGAGCCCTGGCCCGTCTTCAAGTCCCGTGCATACCGCACGCCTCGCCGCTATTACCGCGTCGAGCCTCCGCTGTCCTGGTTGAATCTCAAGGGTCACGACCCACACCACTCGACCCCCACTGCAGAGTACCACCGATCATCACCGACCGATGACGAGTTTCAAGCTTTCATCGGACCACTGGGCTCCAGTCCGAACTACGTGTCGCTCGCTTTTTCCCGCTGAATAGGCTTCGACTCTCTGTCGACTTACGCCGTAGCCCCTCAATCAGCACTGAGTGAAGTCTTCCAAAATTCAGCTCCACCTTCAACATGACTCCATGGTGGTTGTACGTGCCACCCAGCGCCCCGTCGACTCCAAGCTATCATGTGCACCGTCTTGAATCAACCCCGCGCCATAGCCTTGTCGAAGCCGCACAAGCCCTCGGGCCCGCGCCATGTGTTTCCACGCCTCAGAAGTCGGTCACCATCAGCATCACGCTCCTATGTCGTTGCCGCCGATCCCACCACCGTCTTCTGTACCAACCGACTCACGTCGATCCGTCAGACTATCTAGTCCGACCCAGCCGAACTTGTCCGGCTGCACGACATGCACCAGACTCCACAAGCCTTGTATGCACATCCCATATGACATGTTTGTCCGCGCGCCTCCGCCACCTGCCCATGTGTTCCAAGCCATCACAGCAAACCGACCCAAAAAAAATTCCATGCAAACTGCACAATTCCTCTTCTTTCCTGTCGTTGTTTGTTGTTGCTCCTCCGTGTACCTTATAGCAGACAAAGGACCAAACTTGATCCAACCAAACTGCTCTCATGCACACACACGCGTCCGCACCAGTACATCACGCAGCCTTCCGCTTCAGCTCCACAGACCTGGGCCTCAAGCTCTCGCTCCGCGCTGGGCCTTGACCGCCTCGCTGAACCATGCTGGGCCTTGAGCGCCCCCCGCACTCCCAGCTCGGTCAACCCTGACCAAAAAAAGATCAGATCGCCCCCGCCGCCTCTTAGGTCACCAGCTGCTGCCACGCGCTTGTGTGATGTTGCCCGTTCTTGCGTGCGCTTGTCGTCTTCCACGTGCGTTGTGCTGCTTCGCGATTGACTCCATCGGATACGTTTCGTCTTTCCGATCGCACCAGCAAATACGTCCAGACGCATTACTTGCAACTGATTTCGACGAAACCACATAACTCGATCTTCAATTCCCGCAGCCTCCGTAGTTTCACCTATAGATCAACGATCCATCGCCTCTTCGAAACCTTGCTCTGATATCATTTGTTAGAATAAATCCGAGGCATACCTTGGATCATCCGAGGACCAAGCAATCACACGAGTACGACACCGAGATTTGTTAACGAGATTCATCGATATGGCTACATCCCAGGGCCTGACTACGGGCGCTCCTCCTCGTGACACCGTCACAATACCGCGCACCGGCACCCCGGGTGCCGGCACACGCCGCCGGCTCCCCCTTGCGCGCATGTGCTATTATGTTGGCATAGGTTACATCTTGTGTCTAGCCCCGCTATATATGAGAGGCCTAGGATACAAGTGTCTTACTTGGACACGACTACATATCCTATGTAAACACAATACAACTACAAGTCCAACTGTAACCTACCTTGTACACTATATTCGACACAACTCTAACACCATAGCAGATCATTACGTAAAGCTATAAGAAAGAGTGTTGCTGAACTATACATGCAGCTGGATGTACTGAGAAGTGGCTCCCAAAATTTCCAAAAATTAAATCCATGTGAATTCACAAAAGGCTCGACTTGATACCGTCCAGAACCCATGCACGCGCGTTGGCGAGATCGGCGGCACGCGGCGTTGATGAGATCAGTGGCACGGGACGTCGAGAAGAATGGCAGCACGCGACTTCGATCTGCGGCACTCTGCGTCAAGGAGATCAGTGATGGAACGCACACGGTATTCTCGGCGGTCGGTACGCTCTCGTCTGCTTCAAGGATCAATTAGGATCAATTAGGATGTGGATAGTACGTGTACAGCATCAAGGGTAGTATGGTCTTTTCCAGTGCTTATAAAAGGAAAAAGAAAAAAGAAAAAAGAAAATCAATAAAAGGAGGGAAGTGGCATGCTAATCAAGGAGTCAATGAGGAGAGTGGCAATTTACGAAGCCAATCTTGAAAGTGGCAGTTCTGAGAAGCCGCATATTGAAAGTGGCAAATATCCAATTCTCTCAAATCTGTTGGTGCTCCAGGGTTCTCCCCTATCAACCATATTTTTTTTTCTGTAATAACTGTATACTGAATTTTTAACTACCTACATCTGGTAAAAAGTTGAATTTCATATTTATTCTTTCAATTTATGCAGATAAAAGTTGGTGCCTCAGTGTGCCGACTCACCAGGAATGCGGAGTTCTTTGGAGCAAGCATGGAAAATGTGTGCCTATGTCTGAATTGCTCTTTTCTTCTAGAGGAGGTCAATCCATACAATCGTACAAGCAAGAAATAATGCTATGGTACCAAAGGTACATTGCAAGTGCATGCGTAGAATTTCTACATTCACTAATTTTTCAATTGTAATGCACAAATGTATATTTCCCCAGAAATCAACTGAAACACTGCCTTTTCCTATAAGCAAAAAAAAGGAATAGAGGAACTGTTATGTGCTGAGTGATGAGAATTTTTTTTTGAACCAGCATCCCTAAACCAACTTTTTTTTGTTGCCTCCAAGAACACGTTGCTAGATATCCTCGAAGCCAATAAGGACACCGTGAAATAAGTTAGGTGGGTACTATTAAAGATGTGATTGTTCCTTCGTTAAAGGCTAGTTGTAATGGGTAGTATCATAAATTAGTATCATGCATACGATACTAGTGTATAATACTACCTTCCTTATGCATAGTATCATATTGTAGTATCATACATGACTTAATTTATTGACATGCATGATACATAGTAGCATAACATTTATTATGATGCGATATCATAATATGATATTTAACCCTCTTTTTTTTATTTAATTATATGTCACCTCATCAAAATTGCCTAGTTGGCATGCATGATACTAGTTATGATACTCCCACTACAACCAGCCTAAGAAGTTTTACCTCCAACGCCAACTCCCAAACTCTTCGCAACCATCTAGGCCGAGTTATCCGGATGCATTTTGCTATTCAACGCCTTGTCCCATCGATCCATGGAGCAGTCCAGACGTCTGCTTTCCCGCAAACCGGACACAAAACATGGGACCTTTGCGGGCGTTCGGACCGGTGCCACGTACACATTCGCCACACCAGTCTCACCCCAAACCCTCTTCACGTGAAGCCGTTGCCGCATATTCATGCAAGTCAGCGCCGCTCCGACTCCATGACATTGATGCCTTTTTCAGAGCGAAGCTACCGGATGAGCAAGCGGCACCGCTTCAATGCTGACACGGCGATCGAGAAGCCTACTCCGATCGCTGCGCTGCGCTGAAGCCGGCTTCCCGTCCCTTTGCCATAAGTCGGGCTCCGACGCTGTCCACACGACACTTCATGAGTCCTTTTCCTTTCCGCTCCCACCGTCTCTGCTCCGGCACTGTTCGGACCATCATCTCCACCATGCCGAAGTCCGGGTACTCTGCACTGCCAGGCAGCGGCAGCTCCGGATCTTGGCGCTACCACAGTGGCTCTCCAGGCCCCTCGACCTCCATGTCCGTCTGCTCCTCCGACAAGGAGGAGATCATCATTTCCTCCAGTCATGAGGAGGACTAGCCATAGCGCCTTTTTTCGGAGGCGGTGATGACAGACGAGGAGTTCCAGCAACAAATCAATCTCATGATCGAGAGATCATTGTGCTACCATGGTCCCGCGCCGCCCTTACCGCCTCCATCCCGTGCAAAGGCAGAGCAGGCGTCACTGTCGTGCTAGCACATGAGGGAGGAACAATGTTCCCTGCCTCACCGTCGTGTCAAGGCGGATCTGGCGTCCTCGCGCGCAACCACAACGTCCAAGGCGCCGCATGAAGAAGGAGCCATTTTTGCCGCCGCATAGCCGTCACGGCCGCATCGACTAACCGGAGTCGCCTCCCCCTTGCAACTGGCGCGACAAGGCCGTGAAGGAGGAGGAGGCGCCGGCAATCGCGATGGCGCGCGGGCGCATCCTCCACTACCTCAGCAGCGGCGGCTCCTCATCATCATGGAGCCTTGTCACGGCGGTGGACAGGGCAGCGAGGCAGGCGGCATGGAGGGAGCGGCGCAACGCGACTCGCAGCAGGGCATTCGCCAAGCCAACGAGGCGTTGGTCTAGGTCCGCACGAACCCCGACCTTAGGGAGGCATGGGCACACGACTGGTCGCTTAAACCATGGAGATGGCCGCCCAACACCGTCGCCGCCTCGACGAGGAGCTCGCCAAGATCGGACAGGAGTGGTCGTTCGGTGACACCTCCGCCACCCCCAACAGGGGCAAGGCGGTCGGGGTCAGCATTGGCCGATGCGGCCCTCTGCACGGCGCATGAGGAAGCAGAGCAGCTCCTGCACAAGCGCTACGAGGCAGTCAGGCATGGCTGTCGCGCCTGTGCGCCCTTCCTCCGCTGGAAGGACTGCTCTGACGACGATGACACGGAAGGCAATAGCGGTGCCGCTGGCGCCGGCCATGCGTACGAGGTCGCCGACCGCTACAAGCTAGTTTAGGTTTTTTTACTTTTAGTTGAATAGACGAAATATCGTCTAGTTTATGTAAATTATGTCCGAACTAAAGTGAATTCCATCATCTTTGCACGAAGTTCATCCGTTTAGTTCAGTTTTGATTTGAAATGCGGGTGGCGCTGGATGGCTGATTTTCATATCACTATCGATGAATATATCCGCAGACAAATACAATATTATATTTTAGGTGACAGTGTTGGAAATATCCTTATCTCTTTGGATGGACAAGCTCATCCAAAGCATATACGTGGGTTTTGAGGGTCGGTGTTGGAGACACCATTTGCCACGGGACAGAGCCGCCCAGGGCATCACGCCACCACCAGCTGCCGAGCGCCCACCACCGCTCCGCCTCCCTTCACCTTCTACTCCTATGCCCTATGCCTCCTGACCAACTGCCCCCGCGGCCAAAGCTGTCGTCTAGCTCACATGCGTGGCCATGGCGGGAGAGGATGCATTGGCATGTTGGGCGTGTGACTCCCCCCTTCTCCTCACTGGAGTTGGCTGGCGAACAGGCTCCCCGTCGTACTCCGCATGGCACCCAGCCTCGCCGTCTTGGGCCTCGCCAAATACTATCTACCCGCCGGGGCCAGTGGCAGCGGGGGTGTGGCGGCAGCCAAAGAACACGACAGTCGTGGCAGTGCGCACCTGAGCCGTCATGGAGCCTGTTGTCGGGGTCCCGGTCCAGTTCGCCCCTGGTGTTCCTGGTCCAGGTCTTTCGGGGGAGGTGGGGCGGGTCCATGTCATGGCTTGGCTTCCGATGACCAAAGCCAAAAAGCGTGAGGATGAATGTCAGCCAGAACTAAGTGCCTGGAATTGCACATGAAAATTTAGTTTCTGATGCACAACTTACAGAACTAGATGAAGCCCACGCCTTGGTGTGGAATTTCGAGGATAAGGAGAAGTGAGGAAATCGCTCGAGAGAAAAGGGAGACATTAAGAGAAAGCGATTAGTATTGAAATGGGAATGAGAGAAGAAACTTCCATGTAGATTTCGTACAATATAGAAATTGACCTGGTTACGCATAACAGCACAAACTACATAATATACAAATTGGTCTGGTTGCATATAACAGCACAAACTGTACAATATACAAATTGATCTCGTTCAACATAACAGCACAAACTATTGATGGGAGTTGGTACCCTACAGACTGCAGTACCAAAAGAATGTTAATCTCTAGATAAACATAACATTAAGGCCTCGTTTAGTTAGCAACTAAACTATGTGCATTGCCTGGGATCATGGCTCGATCCACTTGGGTCGCCCACGGAGGGAATTGTTACATGTGGACAATGGATCACAATCGGATTGTTTGGTTTGGGCCAGCGCACGGAAAATCCCGGCCCAAACCATGCCGCTCCACTCCGTTCCACAGGGGTAGAAAGAATCGTCTCTGACTCATGGAACGAATCCACGGGAGGTGGAGGTGAAAAAAACCCTACAACAAGATGAAGGTGGTGGCGCAAGAAAGCGGCGACAATGACTAACGCCTTCTCTCTGGTAAGGTCTCATCTCCTCTCCCTTTTCTCTCATGGTGAAGCCCTTAGCCTCTCCATTCCCTTCCTCCACCTCTCCCCTCCTCGTCCTCCTCCACCCCTGACGGACTGAACACTGAAGGCGTTCCCCAGGAGCTGCGACAAGGGCGAGCGCCTTATCGTTCTTGTGATGTTAGACAGCACGGCAACAAACCCACTGCCATGAGATTTGTCTCCATGCAAAGCATATCTTCTCTCTAGCCATAGCACGTTAATTGGTTGTGTTGAAATGAAAATTTCCAAATTACTAGGTATATTTAAAGTCACCATATACATCAAGGTCGAGATCAAACCGATACGAAGGAGTTATTAGTTTTTTTAACACGGGCGCTCTGAGGCATTAAAAACTCGATCCCTCAATCTCTTTGGAGTAGAATCAACAAATATAAGCAAACAAGTATACCATACAATATCTGATACAATGTAAAACACATGTCTTCTCCTATCCCCACTTAGTGCGGGGAATAAGGATGGCAATAGGTAGGGTATGGGGCGGGTAGACCAATACCATACCCATACCCATGTAGTCAGTGGGTATAAAATTCTACCAATACCCGTACCCACGGGTATGAAACTTTACCCGTACCCATACCCGACAGGTACCCATACCCATTGGGTACCTAACGGGTAGATCAAATAGTACACAAGTTATTCATAATTTTACATTCATCTATAGCACATTTGACCAAAAAAAAACATTGACCTCAACTCAATAAAAGATAGATGAGTAGATGACAATTATCTCAATTCAAATTGACAATTGGTGAAACCATTAACATAGGTTCACAAGCTCATGACACAACTGTAACGTAGGTACACTTGTGAATCATGAGTAAGGTTCACATGTCAGTATAAACGCGTAGGGTATGGGTATATCCATGGGTAAAAGACTTTACTCGTGCCCTACTCATGACTTAACATGTAGGGTATGGGGTATTATCCGCAGGTATAAAATTGTGCCAATATCCTGCCCATACGGATACAGTATCCGCGGGTACCTGTACCCATGGATAAAATTGTCATTCTTAAGAATAAGACCTCTATGTGCGACCCTTCCAAGTTTTGGGCCGAGCCCATTTACCATCTTTTGCTTGCATCATTGGACGTGTAGATATATCTAGAGTGTGAGTACACCTCAAAAAAAAATCTAGAGTGTGAGTGTTGGGCGGATGGCTTGTGAAGAAACACGAAAGTTGACTTCTTTTTATCTGAAAAAGTTAACTTCTTTTCTGCCCTTTTTTTGTGTTCCATGTTTATTTATCGACTGCAAGAGCCAGCGACCGTTCGCTGGCCAGGATGGCATTTGAGAACTTAGCGGCTGGCAGTTTCGTGATCTTTTTATGTTGGACATGTCAATTAGCCTTTTCAGGTACACTACGACATCTCTTGCAACAAGTTTCCGTGCTAGGCAACAACTCGCCGTGATCAAGTATGGCACACCTAGATCCGATCCGTGAGTGTTGTGATGTATTGTTTGTGATGCCAAGTAGTATATCTTATTTGAACGCTACAGCTTGTGATAGGGAAATTTATGCAACATTCACATTGACACTTGGCAAACTGTGTTGTGAGTAAGAAAGTTTGCCGAATCAACTTGTGACTAGAAGCCCACAATTCTTTTTCATAAAACATGATCAGACCAAAGAGAGGGGCAAGCGAACACATCACTTACAATAGCAGGTAGATACCACAACTTATTTAGCCGACCACCAGTAGCAGCAGCCATGATACACGAGTGCATCGATGGATAAGCTAGGTCGAAACCAGTACATACTAGCATGACAGATTTATTTAGGCAGCACGTATATTTAGTAGGCGACGTATGCTAATGCACCTCTCAGCCGCATTCCTGCACCATCAATGTCCGATGATACAAGCGAGGTCGAAGACGCCAGCCATGCCGCAGGCAGTGAGCACGGCACTGACTCCGTCGACGATGTTTGCGCTAACACGGAGATATGCCCGGCTGAAGGCAACGCTCAAACAGTCGGCGGCGTTCGGCATCCCACGTATCTGCCGACAGCATCGGTCTTTGTTGGCCAGGCCCATCCTTCCCAGCTGGAGGTCGACGCACACGTCGAGCTTGACTACGTCGTTCAACGAGCAATGATCGCCTCCACAGGCGGATGGTGCTGGAGCCGTTGCCGGTGGAGGCGGCAGGTCCTGGCCACTTGCCCGGACAGAAGCCACGGCCAGGAGGATGGCGGCGAGGAGAAGGATGCGGGAGGACACCATGGTCTCCGGGTTGGTGGTAGCTATTGTCGCAGATGGTGCTTGAGTGGATGAGTTGGGCCGATGTTGGTGCCTATGCATACTGGGAATGTATTAATCTATAGGACCCACAAGAAGTTGCTTTAAGGAGACGATTAGTGCTCACGTGAGTGTCATGACTCGCACCAACGAGAGACTATATTTCAGGCAACTTACAAAACGTGGCCGCTATCTAAATTTCTTAAGGTCTTAATTAGTAAGCACAATGTACAACAGTACAATCAAGAAATAATAACACTTAGGCACTGTATGTGCAATGCAAGTACATGCGTAGAATTTCCACATTCTAACTCATTTTCTATTATAGAGAGCACACGCATTACGTTTTCTTTTGCGGAGACACTAGTCTGCACAGAAAAAAAAGTGATTGTAAGTGAACATGCCTAAACCCTTAAAGTAAAACGGACTACACGCTAGCCAACACCAGCATTCAGCTGGGAGCCTACACAGACCAGATCACATTGCCTGATATCCTCATAAGTCAATAAGGCCGCCTTGAACTAAGTTAGTACGGGACATGGCATACGATGGTTCCTTTAGTTTCACATATGTTACACAAAATGTATAGAAAACTTGGGCCGCAGTGCCTGACAATGCCATAGATCTAGGATAGGGTCATAGGCCTGACCTAGACACCCTACCCAAGGTCACTATCCTAAAGTCAAGAGCATTCAAAGTATATAACAAAGGATACGGACTGAAATGACCTTGGAGTGCAATCCACTCGACCTATTATCTCAATCGGATACCCCAATTCCATTCGACCAAGATGAAGTCACTCGATGATGCAAGAAACCACTCGGAGTGTTGAAGACCTAACGTCACTCAGGATGGCAACGGTCGGGCATTCACTCTGTAGTCTTAAAGATCATTTATACTTCTTTATTAGTGGCGTTACCAGTAACGCCCTACCTTAATGTACATTGAACCATTTGTATCGTGGGCTGGCTGGGGACCCGGCGCACTCTATATAAGCCACCCCTCCACTGGCACAAGGGTTCGCACCCCCTGTAACACACACACACCCATATTCCAGTCGACAGCTTCAGGGCACCGAGATGTAGGGCTTTTACCTCCTCCGGGAGGGGCCTGAACTCGTACACTCGTGTGTACAACCTCGCCGTAGTTAGGACCTTGCCTCCTCATACGTACCCCCTACTCTTACTGTCAGGCTTAGTACCACGACAGTTGGCGCCCACCGTGGGGCAGGTGTCTTAGCGACTTCCGGTGAGGTTGCAATTTTTTCCGATCTTCATCATCATAGTTTCCGGCGGCGGTTTGGCTGAGGGTCGCGAGATCCGTCTCGGCGCGCTCGTTTTCATCGCCGACGATTCCGCCTGGCTCCAGGAGGCCCCCCTCGACATCGAGATGCTCCCCGTTCGTGGGGTGACGCACTTTCGCGCATGTGTCCGCGGCGTCCTTCTGCGGCAACCGTCGACCCAGTATCGGTCAGCTCCCAAAGCATCTTCGCTCCCCGCCGCTCGCCGTCGCAAGCGGTATGGTCGATCGCGGCTTCAGCGGTGGGTAAAGCATGCGGTGGCCCGTCAGTCAGCCACCCCTCAAGTCGCGGCAATCGAGCCTGACGACTCTCTCTACGGACTATTCGACCTGTCGACTGGTTCCGCCGAGACTCTGTCCGAGTGTGACAGCTGTGACCCAGCGGCAAAAGTCTTGATGGTCGACACACCGCGCAGCCCTTTTGGTTTCTGTCGCGGTGGCGGCGGCGATGGCGGCTCACCGCGTGGTCACGAGGAATATCATCCCGAAGCCCTCACTTCGCAGCCGAGGGATGAGCTGGACCGTCGCAACGTGGAGGCGCTTCAGACCCCCATCGTGGGGGAGACTTCCAAGGCATGGGCCCTGGAGGCCGCGCGCCTGGCCACCTTGGCCGAGCGCGCGCGTCTGGAGAACCTTCAGCATTCACTCGACGAGCGTGCCCGTCGACTGGTTCCCGAATCCAGTCGACGACAGCGACAATTGTTTCCGCTTGAACCTCAGGTACAACGCACTCCGATCCAGAATCTTACAGCTGCATCCCGTATAGCAGAGTCGATCCAGCCATCTCAGTTAGAGGCTGGAAGAGGTTTGATGCAGATCCGAGCGCTGCTCCGAGCAGCTGGTGAACAGAACACAGCCGTGTCTCAGTCGCGCAACAGGATCCATAGCAGGTCCGTGGTGGCAGACACAGTCCAGTCTGCTCACAACCCAAGATCGCCTGAGCGGCGTGAAGGCCGTGGGCACCGCCAGGAACAGTACCTAGGTCGGAACCACGAGCAGTATGATCATTGACGTGGCCGTGATGACCGCCGTCGAGTGCTTACGCCCCCTCCGAGGGGCGGATCGTACGTGCCCCGGCAGTACGATGACAGGCGCCCGTACAGTGATGAGCGAAGGGTCCCAGTAGACCCAAGAGAGCCCGGGTTTGATGCGAGGTCAATTCTTGTTCAAGGTCTGGTCGACAGAAATCGAGCACACAGAGAAGGACTGGACAGAGATCGATAGACTGGTGGCAGAGTTCATGTCTCAGGGCCTGAGTGTTTCAGCAGAGCCATCAGAGCTGCTGAGATTCCACCCAACATCAGGTTGGCGACGGGAGTAAGCAAGTTCACCGGTGAGTCGAAGCCTGACACTTGGTTAGAGGATTACGGAGTGGCTGTGCAGATTGTGTTGGAAATATGCCCTAGAGGCAATGACAAAATAGTTATTATTATATTTCCTTGTTCGTGATAATTGTCTATTGTTCATGCCATAATTGTATTAACCGGAAACCGTAATACATGTGTGAATACATAGACCGCAACATGTCCCTATTGGGCCTCTAGTTGACTAGCTCGTTGATCAATAGATGGTTGTGGTTTCCTGACCATGGACATTAGATGTCGTTGATAACGGGATCACATCATTAGGAGAATGATGTGATGGACAAGACCCAATCCTAAGCATAGCACAAGATCGTGTAGTTCGTTTGCTAAAGCTTTTCTAATGTCAAGTATCATTTCCTTAGACCATGAAATTGTGCAACTCCCAGATATCGTAGGAGTGCTTTGGGTGTATCAAACGTCACAACGTAACTGGGTGACTATAAAGGTGCACTACAGGTATCTCCTAAAGTGTCTGTTGGGTTGATACGAATCGAGACTGGGATTTGTCACTCCGTATGACGGAGAGGCATCTCTGGGCCCACTCAGTAATGCATCATCATAATGAGCTCAATGTGACTAAGGAGTTAGCCACGGGATCATGCGTTACGGAACGAGTAATGAGACTTGCCGGTAAGGAGATTGAACGAGGTATGGGGATACCGACGATCGAATCTCGGGCAAGTAACATAACGATAGACAAAGGGAATTGTATACGGGATTGATTGAATCCCCGACATCGTGGTTCATCCGATGAGATCATCGTGGAACATGTGGGAGCCAATATGGGTATCCAGATCCCGCTATTGGTTATTGGCCGGAAAGGTGTCTCGGTCATGTCTGCATGGTTCCCGAACCCGTAGGGTCTACACACTTAAGGTTTGGTGACGCTAGAGTTGTATTGGGAATATTATGTGGTTACCGAAGGTTGTTTGGAGTCCCGGATGAGATCCCGGATATCACGAGGAGTTCCGGAATGGTCCTGAGGTGAAGATCGATATATTGGACGAAGGGTATTGGAGTCCGGAATTGTTCCGGGTGTACCGGGTGACGACCAGCGTGTCCGAAAGGGGTTTCGGAGGCCCCGGCAAGCATTGGGGGGGGGCTTATGGGCCAAGGGGAGGGGCACATCAGCCCACTAAGGGGCTGTGCGCCCCTCCCACCCCATCTCACGTAACCTGGAGAGGTGGGGGCGCCTCCCCTAGGGCAGCCACCCCTCCCGGCTTGGGGGGCAAGTTTCCTAGGGGTGGGGGCACCCAAACCCATCTAGGTTCCCCTATGGCCGCCGCCCCTCCCCTAGGGAAACCCTAGGGAGCCTCCTCCTCCCCCCTTTACCCTATATATAGTGAGGGAGAGAGAGGGAAGCGACACCCCCTTCCCTGGCGCAGCCCCTCCCTCCTCCTCCTCCGTAGTGCTTGGCGAAGCCCTGCTGGAGAACCGCAAGCTCCACCACCACGCCGTCGTGCTGCCAAGCTCTCCCTCAACTTCTCCTCTCCCCTTGCTGGATCAAGAAGGAGGAGACGTCCCCGGGCTGTACTTATGTTGAACGCGGATGCGCCGTCCGTTCGGCGCTTGATCGGATCTTCCGCGATTTGAATCACCGTGAGTACGACTCCATCAATCACGTTCTTGTAGCGCTTTCGCTTAGCGATCTTCAAGGGTATGAACATGCACTCCCTCTCTCTTGTTGCTAGCATCTCCTAGATTGATCTTGGTGACGTGTAGGAATTTTTTTGAATTATTACTACGATCCCCAACAGATTGGCTGTGGCAATGATGATGTGGCCATGAAGGACCTCCCGTTGATGCTGGAGGGCTCAGCTAGAGCTTGGTTGAATCAGTTGGCTCCTGGTAGCATCGTCAGTTGGGAAGAATTGGACCAAGTGTTTGTCAGGACCTTTGAAGGCACTTGCAAACGGCCTGCAGGGCTGGCTGAGTTACAACATTGTGTCCAGAAGCAGAATGAGACTTTGAGAGATTATATCCAGAGATGGACCACTCTTCATCACACTGTGGAGAATGTGTCAGAACATCAAGCAGTTTGCGCCTTCAAGGAGGGCATTCGGTACAAAGAGCTTAACCTGAAATTCGGTCGGACAGGACACACGTCTCTGACTCGGATGTTGGAAATAGCCACTCGATACGCTAACGGCGAGGAAGAAGACCGACTCCGCAGTGGCAAGAACAAACCAGTCGCCCAGGACGCCGGAGGAGGAAATTCCAGTCGGAAGCAGAAGTGCAAAGCTGAACCCGCAGCTCCTGGTGAGGTTGCAGTGGTGAACCAAGGGAAATTCAAAGGAAAGCCTAAGGGGCCATGGATCCCCAAGAAAGTGAAAGATCAAGCGGGAAATGATGTGCTAGATTTGCCGTGTCATATACACACCAAAAAGGATGAAGAGGGAAACTTAATTTATTCCAAGCATACCACTCGACAGTTTCGACTCCTAATTCAGAGCTTCCGAGAGGGCCGGCCCAGTGAGAAAGAAAAGGAATCTGATCAGGATTAGGACAAAGAGGAGGATGATGGTTACCCCAATGTCAATGCCACTTTAGTGATTTTTTCTGACATCGAGAGCAAAAGTCGACTGAAAGTTATCAACGAAGAAGTAAACATGGTTGCTCCAGCAACAACGACATATCTGAAGTGGTCAAAAACTCCCATTACATTCAACCAGTCCGATCACCCAGCGCACGTTGCTACGCCCGGGCAGCAAGCGTTGGTGGTCAACCGAGTCGTTGGGGGCACTCGACTGACCAAAGTCTTGATGGACAGTGGCAGTGGTTTGAACATTTTGTACGCTGAGACCCTCCGAGGAATGGGCATTCCGATGTCCAAACTTAATGAGAGAAATATGCGATTCCACGAGTCATCCCAGGAAAGAAGGCCGACTCACTCGGTCAGATCACTCTTGATGTTGTTTTCGGTGATTCAAAGAATTATCACAAGGAAAAGTTGACGTTTGAAGTCGGGATTTTCACAGTGCCTATCATGCTATTTTGGGCAGGCCTGCGTATGCTCGTTTCATGGCTCGACCATGTTACGTATACCTCAAGATGAAGATGCCTGGTCCCAAAGGTGTGATCACAGTCACTGGAAATCGGTAGAGGGAAAAAGAGTGCCTCCAAAAGGGCTCAAAGATTGCTGATGAACAAATGGTAGCAGTTGAAATGCAACAGTACCAGAAGAATGCTGATCCGAGTGATTTGTTGCGTGCCAAGAAGCCTGCTTCGGAGTCTGCATTTTAGTCGCCCGGTGAAACAAAGCCAGTTCATATTCACCCGACCGACCCCGATGCTGCTCCAACTCATATCTCAACAACACTCGACAGCAAATAGGAAGAAGCGCTCATCCAGTTCCTCCGTGAGAACTGGGATATCTTCGCATGGAAACCATCTGACATGCCGGGTGTACCCAGGGGACTGGCTGAGCACCGTTTGCGAGTCGACACGAAAGCAAAACCCGTTAAAGAGCATCTTCGTCGGTCCGCTGTGGAGAAGAGGAAAGCAATTGGCGAAGAGGTGGCTCGGCTTCTGGCAGCTGAGTTCATCCGCGAGATATGCCACTCCGTGTGGCTCGTCAATGTTGTCATGGTCCCCAAGAAAGATGATTCACTTCGTATGTTTATCGACTTCAAGCATATCAATCGGGCCTGCCCGAAAGATCATTTCCCTCTACCCCGCATCGATCAAATTGTCGACTTGACTGCGGGATGTGAGCGTCTGTCCTTTTTGGACGCATATTCGGGTACCATTAGATCCGACTGTATGGGCCCGATGAAATAAAAATGGCCTTCATCACCCCATTCGGGTGTTTTTGCTATGTTACCATGCCTTTTGGTCTCAAGAATGCTGGTGCCACATTCATACGCATGATTCAGAAGTGCCTGCTCACTCAAATCAGACGGAATGTGGAAGCATACATGGATGACATCGTGGTAAAGTCACGTAAAGGTTCCGACCTACTGACTGATCTGGTTGAAACTTTTGCCAACTTGAGAAGATATGATATCAAGCTTAACCCATCAAAATGCACATTCGGAGCCCCAGGTGGAAAGTTACTCGGTTTCCTCGTTTCTGAACGAGGGATCGACACAAACCCAGAGAAAGTTGGAGCAATCCTCCGAATGAAAAGCCATGTGCATGTGCATGATGTTCAGAAGCTCAGTGGTTGTTTGGCCGCATTGAGCCGATTCATCTCTCGTCTCGGTGAAAAAAGGCATTGCCTCTTTTTCGACTGATGAAAAAGTCTGACAAGTTCGAGTGGACTCCTGAAGCTGAAGCAGCGTTTGTAGAGCTCAAAGCCCTGCTTTCCACCCAGTCGGTGCTTGCTGCTCCAATCAGCAAAGAGCCTTTACTGCTATACATTGCAGCCACTGGACAAGTTGTCAGTATAGTGCTCACGGTCGAGCGGGAAGAAGAAGGCAAAGCCTATAAAGTTCAGCGCCCAGTGTATTATATTTCTGAAGTCTTGACTCCGTCTAAGCAGATATATCCATATTATCAGAAGCTTGTTTATGGAATTTACATGACCACGAAGAAAGTTACACACTACTTTTACACCCAGTGGGTGCTTGCTGCTCCAATCAGCAAAGAGCCTTTAGTGCTATACATTGCAGCCACTAGACAAGTTGTCAGTACAGTGCTCACGGTCGAGCGGGAAGAAGAAGGCAAAGCCTATAAAGTTCAGCGCCCAGTGTATTATTTTTCTAAAGTCTTGACTCCGTCTAAGCAGAGATATTCACATTATCAGAAGCTTGTTTATGGAATATACATGACCACGAAGAAAGTTTCACACTACTTTTCAGACCACTCAATTTCAGTCGTCAGCGATCCTCCATTATCAGAAATTCTGAACAATAGGGATTCAACTGGTCGAATGGCAAAATGGGCGATTGAACTCCTTCCATTGGATATCAAGTTTGAGGCAAAGAAAGCAATCAAGTCCGAAGCAATAGCAGATTTCCTCGCCGAGTGGTTTGAATAGCAACAACCGACTCAGATTCACTCAGAACATATGACTATGTTCTTTGATGGGTCCAAGATGTTGAATGGTTCTGGTGTAGGTGTGGTTCTGGTATCTCCCAGAGGTGACAAGCTCAGTTATGTCCTCCAGATTCACTTTGATTCTTCAAACAATGAAGCTAAATATGAGGCACTTTTGTATGGGTTACGTATGGCCATTTCACTCGGCGTCCGTCGCCTGATGGTCTACGGCGACTCAGATTTAGTGGTCAATCAGGTGATAAAGGAATGGGATATCAGAAGCCCAGCTATGACTGGTTATTGCAATGCAGTAAGAAAGCTAGAGAAGAAGTTTGAAGGGTTAGAGCTCCACCACATACCCTGAATCAAGAATCAAGCTGATGATGATCTGGCAAAGATAGGTTCCACTCGGAAGCCTATCCCCAGTAATGTGTTCTTGGAGCATCTCCACACCCCATCAGTTCAAGAGGATCCCTTTACAGAGGAGCCCCCGCAACCGATAAGCTCAACCAATCCGACTGAGATTGAAATCCCAGTTGTGGTCGAATTGGTCATGGAGGTCTTAGTAATCATCCCTGACTGGACGGTGCACCATATTGCATATCTGCTCAGGCAGGAGCTCCTGGAGGATGAAGATGAGGCCCGCCAGATCGTTCGTAGATCCAAAGCCTTCACAGTGATAGGTGGATGGTTGTTCAGAGAAAGTGTTACCGGAGTTGCTCAGCGTTGCATCTCACCAGAAGAAGGTCGATTGATCTTAAACGATGTCCTCTCGGGGACGTGTGGTCACCATGCGTCCTCTCGGACCATCGTGGCCAAAGCATACCGAGCGGGTTTCTATTGGTCGCGAGCAAATGAGATGACTAAATATATAGTCGACAAATGCGCAGCCTGCCAGTTTTACTCGAACATGTCCCACAAGCCTGCATCTCCTTTGAAGACTATTCCACTCGTCTGGCCTTTCGCAGTCTGGGGTTTGGACATGGTTGGGCCTTTCAGGACTGGCCGGAGTGGCTTTACTCACTTACTCATAGCAGTCGATAAATTCACCAAATGGATCGAAGCCAAACCTATCAAGAATCTTGACTCAAGCACTGCTGTCGTGGTTTTGTCACGGCAGATGTCCTCGTGTTAGGACTTAGTCGTGGAGCCATCGCTGCTAGGAAGCTTAAAGGGGTTAAGCGGGACAAGGGACACGAGGGTTATACTGGTTCGGCCCCTTACGGTGAAGGTAAAAGCCTACGTCCAGCTGAGGTGGTATTGATTAGGGTTTCGACGACCAGGAGCTAAACCGTCCTGCCTGGTTATCGATTTGGTCTTGCCCCTTAAGCCGCCGCCGGGTCGTCCCTTTATATAGAGAGGTTGACGCCCAGCGGCTCTCAGAGTCCCGGCCGGCTCATAACAGTGTCCGGCTCGGACTCTTGTCTATTCTTGCCTTACACTACAAGTTTCACCATAACGGTGGTTATCACTACGGGCCTTAAGCCATCTCCGGGTCTTAAGCCCATTATAGACCCGCCGTCTTCAAGTTTGGTACTGGGCTTCGCGTGATGACCATTATGGATAACCCGGCCCCTCCTGGGTGGGTGACTCTAATGGTTATATCCTCAACATTAGGCCCCAGATTGATTTGAACCGGTTCATGTCAATCTTCAATTCCTTTGAGAGAAAATCTTCCGGCTTATATTTGTGCGAAGGTTATAACCCGCCGTGACATCATCTTCTGGATTCCGGGTAACCCGCCATGACGTCATCTTCCATTAAGTTTATTTTTTATTCTGTCATATCCCAACGGATCTTATCTTTAATGGCCATCCCGGAAATCGAGGCGCTTCTGTGGCGAGATAATCACGCCGTGGCCTCCTCGTTTCTCGCGCCCACTTATTAGCCGCACCTTATAAATAAGCCCGGCCCATAAGCCTCCATCCACTTATCGCCTCCATCGTCTTCCTCCTCTGACATCCGAGAGTTCGAGCTCCGCCGCCGCCGCCACCGCTCTCCTGGTCTTCGTCAACCTCGGCCGCTGCATCACCCTGACCTGTCTAGAGAAACGGCGGCGACCTCCGCGACTCCTCAGCACCCGTAAGTCCTTGCCACTCCATAGAGTTGATCCACATTAGGGTTCTTGCTGTTCTCCCTTGTTCTTCGCAGTTCGTCGCCATTTCTTCACAGTTTCTTCTACACACTACTGGAATCAGCTAATTTGCCATCTGCCAGCTCTTTGTCGTCTGCTAGCTGACGGCAAAGAAGCTCTTTGCCATCAGCTACCCAAAAGCAGACGGCAAAGAAGCTCTTTGCCGTCTGCCAGCTCTTTGCCGTCGGCCAGCTGACGGCAAAGAATCTTTGTCGTCCGCTGGCGGACGGCAAAGAGTGAGGTGGCCCCCACCCCCCGCCCGTTTTTGAAAAACTTAACGGGCCACCTCTTTGCCGTCCGCTAGCAGACGGCAAAGAGGCAAAAAAGCGGACGGCAAAGGGGGGCGGACGGCAAAGAGCCTACTACCTAACGGCCCGTACCCCCGCCCGTTACTCACTTCTTCCCTCTCCCTCCCACGCCGCCGTTTCTCTCCTCCCACGCCGCCGCCCCGTCGCCCCCGCCGCCCCGGCTCGCCGCCGCCCCGGGGCCCCGTCGCCCTCACCGCCCCGGCCCCCCGCCGCCCCGCGCCCCCCGCCGCCCCGTCGCCCCCGCCGCCCCGGCTCGCCGCCGCCCCGGGGCCCCGTCGCCCTCACCGCCCCGGCCCCCCACCGCCCCGCGCCCCACCGCCCGGGCCCGGCCCCCCGCCACCCCAGGCCCGCCCCCTGCCGCCCCAGGCCCGGCCCCCCGCCGCCCCAGGCCGCCTCCTCCACCGCCCCGCCCCCTCCTCCACCGGCCTCCTCCACCCCCCAGGTGAGCCCCCCATTTTTCAGTTTTTTTTTCTGTTTTTTTCTTCTTTTTCCTTTTTAGTTTTAGTTTTAGTTTAGATTTAGTTTTAGTTGTAGTTTTAGGTTTAGTTTTAGGTTTAGTTTTAGGTTTAGGTTGTAGAAGAAAAAAGAAGAAGAGGAAGAAGAAGAAGAAGAGAAAAAGAGGAGAGGAGGAGAAGAAGAAGAGGAAAAAGGAAAGGAAGAAGAAGAAGAGGAGGAGGAGAAGAAAAAAGAAGAAGAGGAAGAAGAAGAAGAAAAAAGAGGAGAGGAAAGGAAGAAGAAGAAGAGGAGGAGGAGAAGAAAAAAGAAGAAGAGGAAGAAGAAGAAGAAAAAAGAGGAGAGGAGGAGAAGAAGAAGAGGAAAAAGGAAAGGAAGAAGAAGAAGAGGAGGAGGAGAAGAAAAAAGAAGAAGAGGAAGAAAAGGAAGAATAGGAAGAAGAAGAAAAGGAAAAAAGAGGAAAAAAAACCCGACCCGACACGGCACCCCGACCCCGACCCGGCACCCCGACACGACACCCCGACCCCTAGACCCCGACCCCGACACCCCGACCCCGAGCCTGACCCAACACCCCGACCCCGACACCGACACGGCACCCCGACCCCGACACCCCGACCCCGACCCCGACACCCCGACCCCGAGCCCGACACCCCGACCCTGACACCGACACGGCACCCCGACCCCGACCCGGCACCCCGACCCGACACCCCGACCCCGAGACCCCGACCCCGACACCGACACGACACCCCGACACCGACACCCTGACACCACACCCACCCTTACCCCGACACCGACACGGCACCCCGACCCCGACCCGGCACCCCGACCCGACACCCCGACCCCGAGACGGCACCCCGACCCGACACCCCGACCCGACACCCCGACCCGGCACCCCGACCCGACACCCCGACCCCGAGACCCCGACCCCGAGCCTGACCCGACACCCCGACCCCGACACCGACACGGCACCCCGACCCCGACCCGGCACCCCGACAAGACACCCAGACCCCGAGCCTGACCCGACACCCCGACCCCGACACCGACACGGCACCCCGACCCCGACCCGGCACCCCGACCCGACACCCCGACCCCGAGACCCCGACCTCGACACCGACACGACACCCCGACATCGACACCCTGACACCACACCCACCCTTACCCCGACACCGACATGGCACCCCGACCCCGACCCGGCACCCCGACCCGACACCCCGACCCCGAGACGGCACCCCGACCCGACACCCCGACCCGGCACCCCGACCCGACACCCCGACCCCGAGACCCCGACCCCGAGCCTGACCCGACACCCCGACCCCGACACCGACACGGCACCCCGACCCCGACCCGGCACCCCGACAAGACACCCCGACCCCGAGCCTGACCCGACACCCCAACCCCGACACCGACACGGCACCCCGACCCCGACCCGGCACCCCGACCCCGAGACCCCGACCACGATACCCCGACCCGGACCCCGACACCCCGACCCCGAGCCTGACCCGACACCCCGACCCCGACACCGACACGGCACACCGACCCCGAACCGGCACCCCGACCCGACACCCCGACCCGACACCTCGACCCCGACCCCGACACGGCACCCCGAGACCGACACGACACCCCGACCCCCGACACCTCCCGAAAAGGTGTTCTTTGGCCTTCCAGAAGCCGACGGGGTCATATATTTGTGAATTATTAGTTAGGTCATATATCTTTCGATTTTGTTATGAAAAACATCAGATATAATTGTGTTGATCGGGTAGTTTTAAATGTGCAGTTGTTTCATCGCTGCGAGGTTTGGTGTTCGACGACCTCGCCGTGCGTTTGACGAGCTCTGCCCCTTCGTTCGTGGGTGAGCACAAATGACATGTCCTCCTCCCCCATTAATTATTTGATCTATTCCGATGAAACTTGATAGCTAGCTACATATGTGTCTTGAATCATCAGTATGCGTAACCAATATGTGTCTCCCGTTCGAAAGCGTCATAGTTATAAATATGCATGCATTTGCATATTTATAACCTTGATTCTTTCGAATTGTCCAACGCTATCCATGGACAGCCCGAGTATGTTTAGATTGGGTTCGTTTTCCCATATGCTTTGCTCCGGATCCGACGCATAAATTTCGTCAGTGCCTCCCCTGTTGTTCTCCGGGTACACATCCTCTCTGTTTATTGCAGAGACGTGTATCAGGAGAACAGCGGGGAGGTGCTGCCGAAATTTTGCGTAGGATCCGGAGCATAGCATGGGAAAATGAACCCAATCTAAACATACTCGGGTGGGATTAGGACCTATCATTACCTATTAGAGTGTAGGTTGCATGGACGTAATAAAATTGACAAAGTAGATCAACTGATGAATACATACATGGTGAATTATATATATATATATATATATATATATATATATATTTGTTGTGTGTCTAGTAGCTCTGAAAGTCAAGATGAGTGATCGTGCGTGGATGTACACCGGTCACACTGGTCAGAACAAATGGAGCACTGAATGGTTCACAAAAACCAAGGGGTTTGTGCGAGCCGCATTTGCAAATGGCCAGAGGAAAACCTGGTGCCCCTGTTTACGGTGCGGCAATTGGGAAAAGAGGACAGAGGCTGAAATGGGCAAACACCTGCAGAAGAGTGGTTTTACGCCCGATTATACGGTGTGGACATTTCATGGTGAGTCTGCCCAACGTGACCGAGCTGAGGTGGATCGTCGTCGCACCGACGAGCATGGTACCGGGATGGAAAACATGGTGCAAGACTTTGATGATGCTCGGGATTCGGACGAGGAGATGGAGGAATCTGCAAAGGCCTTCAATGAAATGTTGGAGTCTTCAAAACGTCCGCTCCATGAGCACACTGAGCTTTGTCAGTTGGATGCCATCTCACAAGTAATGGCTCTGAAGGCTCAGTTCAACTTGGGCAGAGAATGCTACGATGCAATGATGACAGTATTTGGACGCTTTCTACCCAAAGGCCATGTAATGCCTGCAAACCTATACCAGTCGGACAAAATCCTCCGTGCACTGAAGATGCCCTATGATAAGATACATGCCTGTGAGAAAGGATGTGTCTTGTTTAGGCTTGACTATGCGGACTTGAACTATTGTCCCATTTGCAAGTCTTCCAGGTATGTTGTGGTAGACAACGGTATGGGTGAGAAGACACAGACCAAAATCCCCGTTAGTGTTCTTCGGTATATGCCAATCGTACCAAGACTTCAACGTCTTTTCATGGTCGAAGAGACGGCCAGACAGATGACATGGCACAAAACGGGCAAAAGAACCGAACTAGATGCAGATGGGAATCTGATGATTGTACACACATCGGATGGTGTTGCGTGGAAAAAGTTTGATGAATTACATGGTGACAAAGCGGCAGATCCGAGGCATCCTCGAGTCGGCATCAGCACGGATGGGTTCAGTGTGTTTGGTATGACGGCAGCCCAATACAGTTGTTGGCCCGTATTTGTCTTTCCACTCAATCTCCCCCCCGGACAGATTATGCAAAGAAAGAACATTTTCCTGACGTTGATAATTCCAGGGCCCAACTATCCGGGGAAAAATATGAATGTGTACATGCAACCGCTTAAGGACGAATTGCAAGAAGCCTGGGATAATGGGTTCAAGACATACGATGCCTATAGCAAACGGAACTTCATAATGCGTGTCTGGTACATGTACTCGACGCATGACTTGCCGGCGTATGCGCTATTCGTTGGCTGGTGTGTGCATGGAAGGTTCCCGTGCCCCACATGCAAGGGAGCTCTTGAGTTTCGTTGGCTTCAGGCCGGTCGCAAGTTTTCTTGCTTCGACATGCATAGAGAGTTCCTGAATCCTCGCCATAAGTTCAGGAAAGACAAGAAGAACTTCATCAGAGGTAGAGTTGTCAAAAACTCTGCACCACATGCATTGACAGGCCAACAGACCCTGGATCAGTTAAACGCTCTCGAGCCAGATCCCGAGCGTCCAGGGTACTTCAAGGGGTATAATTCTAAGCACGCCTGGACTCACAAAACATGCTTATGGGATCTGCCTTACTTCAAAGACCTCCTTTGCCCACACAACATCGACGTGATGCACACTGAGAAGAATATCGCCGAGGCACTTTTTGGTACATTGTTCGGCATAGATGGGAAGTCAAAGGATAATACTAAGGCTAGAGTCGATCTGGAGGCGCTATGTGATAGGCCGTTACAAAACATGAAAGAACCGAAAGGAAAGCAGAACTGGACGAAGCCAAAGGCATGGTTCAATCTTGGAAGGCCGGCTATGAGGGAAATTATCTTGTGGGTGAAAATGCAGTTGATGTTCCCCGATGGGTATGCAGCGAATCTACAGAGGGGAGCCAGTCTTGATAAATTGAAGATATTTGGTCTCAAGAGTCATGATTGGCACATATGGATTGAGCGGGTAATGCCGGTGATGTTGCGTGGCTTCATCCCTGAGGATGAATGGCTAGTACTGGCAGAACTCAGCTATTTCTTCCGTGTTCTTTGTGCGAAAGAACTATCGCCTGGCGTGCTAGAAGAAATGGAAGAGTTGGCGCCGGAGTTGATCTGCAAGTTAGAGAAGATCTTTCCACCGGGCTTCTTTAATCCAATGCAACATTTGATTTTGCATCTCCCGACCGAGGCAAGATTGGGGGGGCCCGTGCAAAATCGTTGGTGCTACCCAACTGAGAGGATGCAGAAGACGCTTCGACAAAAATGTAAAAATAAACGTAGAATTGAAGCATCGATGGCTGAGGCATTCATCACTGAGGAGGCGGCAAACTTCGTGACAGCACACTACGAAGCCAAAAATCGTCATTTGCATAATCCGAAGCCTCGGTACAATGCTGACGACCCTAAAAAGGGTGGATCCAACCTCAGCCTATTCAAAGGGAATCTCGCACCAGCCAGTGTTTCAAATCCAGTATCTTTGGATAACGAACAATGGCGGACCATTTCGTTGTATATCTTCAACAACCTGATAGAAGTGCGGCCGTACATCGAGTAAGTTCTCGGTACATAGTTTCGCAACTTCTATTTCCTTTGAACTGCTCTTATTCCTGGATATTTCATACAGTCGATACGTCGCCTTATTCTCGTATGGAGCGGTGATCCAAAAGGATTCTGTCGAAGAGTATGAGCTTCTCGCAAAGCAAGGTGGCGGCTATCCCGGTTTCATCTCTTGGTTCAAACAAACGGTAATTTCTATTAGACTTGTAGGCTAATTTGTAGGCGGCTATCCCGGTTTCATTCGCTAATTTGTGCGTAATGCAACAATCCTTTCATATTAAACTTGTAGGCTAATTCAGAGTCTATGGACGCCGAATTGAGACAAGTCGCTAATGGTTTTGACTATAAGGTCCGTTCATTTGACAAATACGACATCAACGGGTATCGCTTTCGTACCTATGGCAAAGAGCTATCTATGGCCGACCGAAAGTCTACAAATTGTTGTGTATCTGCTATCGGCGAAGGAGGTACCGAGTATTATGGGAGAGTTGAAGCAATTTATGAACTTCTATTCTATGGTGAAAACCCACCGAATGTCGTAGTCTTCAAATGTTATTGGTTTCAGCCGAAGGAGACTAGAAGAACTCATGAACATATAGGGCTAGTTGAAATCAACCAAAGCACCCATTTAGATGTTCCTGATGTCTATATTACGGCTCAACAGGCGACCCAAGTATTCTATCTACCGTGGGCCTGCCAAACTAATCCAAATCTGAAAGGTTGGGATGTCGTTTATGAAGTGCCGCCACGTGCTAGACTATCTCCCCCAAAGGAAGAGGATTATGAACCTCACATTAACCCAGACACATATGAAGGAGAATTCTTCCAAGAGACACGTCTTTCCAAAAAGCGTTTCAAGAACCGCTATACTTCACCCCAAAACATTGAAGTAGACAGCGACAGTGAATCCGACATCACCCCAGAGGAGGAACAAGAAGAGCCGGAACAAGAAGAGGTTACTGCTGCGGATGACCTGTCATTGCTTGACCGATTACGTCAAGGTGGCCTTGCACATGTTGATGCCACTGAACCCTATGAGCCCGTCATTGATTATAGTGATGATGATGATTATGCATTTATTGATGATACTGATCGAGATTATTAGTAGTGTCAGGTATTAAATTTTTTAATGTTGTACTTGATGATGATACACTTAAGTGATACACATATTATTATTCATGTCGGTCTTTTTTTTATGTTGTACTAATTTCGTTTACTGTTTGTCATGGCAGGTGTTGAAAGATGGTGGGCGCTGGTCGGGAGCGCGCCAAGGCCCCTTCTTCCTCGGCGCGTGGTCTGAGGTCTTCGATTCCAGACGTACCTCTTCGCCGAGCGTTGCTGGACAGTATGTCCACACCGCCGGGCCCTTCTTCGTCCACCGCGGTGCCCAGCAGGGGACGAGGTAGGAAGAGAGGAGGTGGGGCACGTGGTCGCGGGAGAGGAGGTAGGGTGACTCCTAGGGCGCCTTCCTCGCCACCACCCCCAGCTGTTTCACCCGAGCACGTGACTGCTAGGGTGGACTCGTCCGAGGAGGAGGCTACACGGACTCCGGTCCACGGGTCTTGGGCCCACGAGCCTCGGGTCGACTGGACTTCGGCCCACGAGAGTTCGGCCCACGAGACCCCGGAGGAGCACACGTCCGGATGGGGTACCTGGCCGGATCAGCCCGAGGAGCCGAGTGGCCATGTTGATGATGGCGGGGAGCCGACTGATCTTGAGGAGGAGGGTGGCACAGTCTACCAGCGTGGTGCTACACGGCTCCCGTCCGTGCCGGCGACCCGCGAGCAGAGGTGGTTGATCTTCCTTGATGGGGAGAGGTACGTAAGTGCATTTAATATTTTTGTACCTTCTGCATTCACGTTTCTTCAAATAACTAATGCGTTGGCCTTGTCATGCTGCAGGGGTTGGGACCACCATCATAGTGTCCGCCGGCCCAACTCCGTCCTTGGAGTTCTTTGCCGGCAAAACTTCCCGGGGTTTGTCACGTTGCCTGGTGAGGGTCGGCTTCCAGAGCTTGGGTTGAGCTGGGAGCACTACGTGGCTGCCCCGGCCCCGCCGGATGTCATTATCGACGGTGTCGTGTGCGACACGAGGGCAGACATGGTGATCAGGACGTTCTGGGTAATTTCTCCTTTACACATTTCAAAATCTTCAACTAGCTAGTTATTAATTGTACTAATCAATATTGTCTCATTTGATTGCAGACATTCTACAGGTGTGAGGAGGGATACGAGGAGGACTGCGCAAATGTTATCCAGAACGTCTGCAAGCGCCTACTCCAGAACTTACGGCACGAGGCTCGGGTGCAGGCTGTTCGAGACTACTACGCCTTGCGTGGTATCAAGAAGACCAAGCCGGCGTGCCGCGATAAGTTCCTGAGTAAGGAGCAGTACATGAAGGTAATTCTTAAGGCCTTCTACTTAAGTTCCTTCATTTAGTAATTCTTAGCCGTAGCGCTCAAGTTTCTATTTGCTAACTTAGGCGCCTCCGAGATGGTGTGCGGATCGGATGGATTGTTGGGAGGTGTTGGTCGATGAGTGGTGCTCACAAGAATGGATAGCCCTCCACAACCAGGCCAAGGACAAACGTGCCCAAATGGAAGGTGTGCCACACCATCAAGGCAGCTCCAACTTATATCAGTTCGGGCGCAACTGGGTATGTGGTTTGCTTCATGATTCATGCAATTCATTCATCATGCTAGCTTGAGCCCTTTAATTACTAATTTTCATTGTTTCTCTCTTTCAGGCACGCCACAATAAGGCGGATAAGGTGCCAGAGGTGTACGACCTGTATGCCATGGCCCACACTGGCTCTTACAAGAAAGTCAAGGCTTTCTCTCAGTCTGACCTCGATGATGCAAACAACTTCACCAACATCTCCTCCCACAACAAGCTCGTGAGATATAGAGATGAGGGGAAGGCGAGGAAAGGGGAGGACTTTAACCCGAGCCAGGGTCCCATTGATCCAGAGCTGGTGATGATATCTGGTGGCGGGAGGTCCCATGGCTCCATAGCCATTGGAGATGGACTTATCCGTTGTCCTAGCACTCTCCCGGAGATCAAGGCGCGCCAGTCGAGCTCCGCTCCTGAGATAAGGCCTCGTGAACGGCCAGTGCAACTCGCCATCAAGGTTAGTGATACGTACTCAGTTATCTTTCTCCATTACATTGTGTGCGCTTCCATCAATGATTACAAATGGTCATGTGAGTGGTGTTGCAGGCTGCTATACAGACTGAGAGAGATAGAACGGAGAAACTTCTGGCGGAGGCGGCGGAGAGGCAGCGGGAGATGGAGGAGAGGACGAGAAAGATGATGGAGGAGGAGAGGGCACGGAATGACATGCAGGCAAGGGCCATGTACGAGCTCCTTGTGGTAAGTTTCTTCTGCAGATTACTTGCTAGTCTTAACATTTGAGTCTCATTACTAACTAGTATGACTCTGTTCTGAAAACCAAATGTGCAGTCTGTGTGCGAGAAGTCCGGTCAGCCCGCTCCGCCGATGCCAGTGATTGCTCCTGGGAGCACGGTGAGTTTAGTTTGAATGGACATTACTTGGTAGTCTTAACATTTGAGTGTCGTAATGCTAACGAGACATTGGAAATGATCTTTGGTGCAGCTTAACTCCAGAAACGCATCGCACGATCCTTCTCCAGGTAGCGGCACTAGCCACCCCGCTCCTACACCTCCCTGATCACGGTAAGTTTCTCTAGTGTTTTGCTTAACAAATGCATAAAGACCTAGACTTAGCTTTATTTCCTCCAATATGCTTACCATAATGACCTAGAGTTAGCTTATTTTCCTCCAAAATGACCCATTTAACTAGGTTAGCTTATAAATGATGCAGTTCATCCAAGTTAGCTCAAAAATGACCCATTTTACCTACATTAGCTCCTAAATGATCCATTTTACCTACGTTAGCTTTAAAATGGCCCATTTCACCTAGGTTAACTCCAAAATGACCCATCTTACCTAGGTTATCTCATAAACGATCCATTTCAACTAATTTAGCTCATAAACGATCCATTTGACCTAAGTGAGCTAAAAAACGATCCATTTCACCTAAATTAGCTCTTAAATGATCCATTTCACGTAAGTTAGCTCAAAAAGATCCATTTCAACTAAATTAGCTCTAAAATGACCCATTTTACGTAGATGAGCTCCTAAATGATCCATTTTACCTACGTTAGCTTTAAAATGACCCATTTCACCTAGGTTAGCTCCAAAATGACCCATTTCACCTTACTTAGCTCAAAAACAATGCCCTTCACCTTAGTTAGCTCATAAACGACCCATTTCAACTAAGTTAGCTCATAAATGATCCATTTCAACTAAGTTAGCTCATAAACAACCCATTTCAACTTAGTTAGCTCATATATGATCCATTTCACCTAAGTTAGCTCATAAATGACATATACTTCTTGTTCTAGTCTTCTTCTTATTCTAGTCTTCTTCTTGTTCTAGTCACCTATTTCTAACTTTCTTATTTACCATTTTGCAGATTTCATTCACTTGATGGAAGCTAGCTTGCTATGATGGAGTGCTTGCTTTTCCTTTGATGAAACTTTGCATTGTATCTAGCTTGCTATCTTCATGACACTTTGCATTGTAATATATATATGGATGGAACAATGTGTATGGATGGAACTTCCTTATGTATGAACAATGTGTATGGATGAAACTGATGTGATATGTGATATGTGCTGGATATGTGATATGTGCTGGATATGTGATATGTGCTGGATATGTGATATGTGATATGTGCTAGATATGTGTTGGATATGTGCTGGATATGAAACTTATATATGTGATATGTGCTGCAAATTGTGGGATTTAATAAAAAACAGAAAAAACAGACAATATGCAGGCTCTTTGCCGTCTGCCACCGACGGCAAAGAGCTCTTTGCCGTCTGCCGCGGACGGCAAAGAAGCCACGTGGCAGCCAACTGTGCTTCCTGGGAGCTGACCCATTTGGTCAGTTTGCCTACAGTGGCAGACGGCAAAGACTTTGCCGTCCGTGGCAGACGGCAAAGAACCTGCACTTTGCCATCAGTGGCAGAAGGCAAAGAACCTGCCATCTAGTGACGTGTAGATGACATCATAAGGCGGACGGCAAAGACCAAAGGCTCTTTGCCGTCTGCGGTGGACGGCAAAGGTCTGCCGTTAGCCACTTAACGGACTGACAGCGCAATTATTGCCGTCCGCCCTCTTTGCCGTCCGCCGCAGACGGCAAAGAGCCTTTGCCGTCCGCCGCCAGGAAGCAGACGGCAAAGCAGCTGTTTACCGTAGCCTTTTTTTGCCGGAGCCTTTTGCCGTCCGCGGCTGACGGCAAAGGTCTTTGCCGTCCGCCTTTCGAGCCTTTGCCGTCCGCCATGGCAGACAGCAAAGTAGCTGTTTCCTGTAGTGACACGGCCCCCTTAGATCCAGAAAACATATAAAACTTGTGCGGCTGTGGTTTCGCACCCATTTTCAATAGTAACATGTCCCCTTTACTTGCAAAGAGATCCCCTTAGAGCTCATGAACTTCTCTGTATCAGCTTTCTAGGTCTAGAAATTTTTTCTTTTTAGCCGATCGTTTGATCCAAAATAATTACTGCGATCTGTGAAACTTGTTTGCGCCACATTTAGTCAAAAATTGCATCTGTTTAGCTATGGCGGCTCATATCTCTGGCTTAAAAGAGGCCACGCGCTGTAAAATTTCCGGCTCATTTACGATAAAGTTTTAGACAACTTGAATTACTCACGATGCCCACTGTGGCTTAGATAACCCGACGCAATTAGCCATATGTCATTAGGCCCCTTCATAACCCGCCATCTTGAATATTGAACTGCAAACTTCCTCCGGCTTATAGTTGAACCGGACATTTCCTTTTGTCATAGGCTTTCGTCTTTCACAATGCCGCCCAAGGCTCCCAAGGCACCCATCACGTGCAACTGGATGAGATCCAATGTTACTGATGACACTTTAGCTGATTTCGTGAAGACGGGTTACCTGCCAAAAAAGGAGGTCATGTCCTATCGTGCCCCTGACCCGTCGGAAGAAAGACCTCAACCAAGAGATGGAGAGGTTGTGATATTTGCTGATCACATGAGCCGGGGCTTCGCACCTCCCGGCTCAAAGTTCTTTAGAGATGTTCTGATTTCTTCGATCTGCGGCCGCAAGACATAGGACCAATTCCGTGTCAAATATTTGCAACTTTCAAGTATTCTGCGAAGTATATCTTGGAGAAGAGCCCAGCCTACTGCTCTTTAGGGAGCTGTTTTATCTGAACCGCCAAAACGAGTGCGCCAACGGGCCTAGCTTGGAACTTGGCGGAATTTCAATCCAACGACGGAGAGATTGCCTCTTTCCCTATGCTGAGCCGCCAAGCCACCCGAAGGACTGGAACCAGACATGGTTCTACTACCAGGATACTTCTCCGGCTGATGAGAGCCCTCTGCCCGGCTTTCGTGCCCTGCGTCTGGAGCCAAATCACCCCCTGCCAGACAAACTGTCTCAAGCTGAGCGTCAACCATTGATTCCCACCATCAACAAGATTAAGGCTCTCCTGGGAAATGGCCTTAACGGCATCGATCTGGTCCGGGTCTGGATTTCTTGGCGGGTGATTCCCTTGAGCCGCCGCCCCGGCTTAATGTGTGATTACACGGGCCGGAAGGATGACCCTCTGCGGCACAGTCCCAACGATCTACCTGAGGACGTCATTGACGACATGACCATGTCCCTCTTGAACGAGAGCTTAGCAGACTGCGGGAGGACCGGCTTAAACCCCTTCTGCCAAGCTAACCCGGCTCCGGCAGTAAGCTACCAATCTGAGCACTTTATTCTCCATTTTAACAATTTTCGTTTTATCTTCAAGGAAACCTTCGTTGCATTTTTTCAGGCTAATGACAAGTTCTGGAAGGTCAAGTATGACCATGAGGCTGCTAAAAAAGCCAGGAAGGCTAAGAAAGCCGCCAGGAGAGTCGCTCCCCGCAAGAAGGGGAGTAAGCCTAGCGCCTCAGAGCTGCTTCAGTTGGACGATAGCTCCGAGTCAGAGGTAGCCCTTGTTTCTTTAGACTCTTCTTTTGTTTTTCGTCTGTTTTTACCACCTTATTGACACTGATCATTAGCAGGATGATACCGGAGCGAGTAACCCGGTGATTGAAGAGGTAACTATACTTTCCTCCGACTCGGAGCCCTTGCCAAGGCTGAAAGTCCGAAGAGTAACCCGGAAAGTAAGATTTTCACATCCTTTAGCTTATCAAGATCCTCAATTTCTTTTGAAGCAACAGATTCATGAGAGCCGGAGGCAAACCCGGGCCAGCAAGGATGCAGACCTCTCCTCCGGCTTACCCGAAGCATCAAGAAAACGCCGGACCGAGGTTATCTCCAACTTATATCCTTTTCATCCTTTGGCGGGCATCATTCGCCAACCACTCAATTCTTCCGATTCTAACTATCAGGAAACTTCACCTTCCTCCGGTGACTCCATGCAATCTAACTTGCCGGCTTTCAAGACCGCACCCGGGTAATGGTAATCATCTCATTTGTGCTTATCTTATTTATATTTTTTGTACTAACCTTTTGACTTTCAGTGCCCAAGCCAAGCTCAGCAAGAGGGCCAAGAAGAATAAACCGGTCGAAGAGCCGGACGTAACTGAACCCAGCGCCTCTGCCTCTGAGCCGCCATCTGCACCAGCTCCAGGAACCGCTGCTCCAACTGAAGAACAGACCATGGCGGGTTCTGACAACCCGGAGATTCCCAGCTCAGCTCAACCGGCCGATGACCCGGATGTGGTAATTACCCGGACCGAATACGTTGAGCCGGGAAGACCCACTGTGCTGGCCAGATGCTCTGCCAAAGAAGAACTGCTGGAGCGCCGCAGGGCCAGATTGGAGATCGCTGACTATGCTAACTTGAACATTGGAGACATTGTTTCTGGTTATATAAGTCAAGTGCACAACAGCCGGGACTTGGAGATTGACATGGTGAAGCAGATACAGCAAAAATCTGAGGTACAACTCTCTTGCTTGCTCCATAGTCATCCTTACCATGCTAGCCCCCAAGTCTATTACTTATGATAGAATACGTTATAGACTTAACTTCCGGCTTACCTTCATGAACCGGCACTTATAAATAGAATCTTTCAGCATACATTAGCCCCCAAGTGCCAAGTGTCTTTGCTTGCAAAGTGCTTGGGACTTTAATGTTGCATAATAATCACTCACACTGTAACCCGGAATTTGTACAGGCTGCCTGCAAGCAATTTGAATCTGAAATCTCTGAGCTAAAGAACCGCCTGAAGACTCAGGAAACTGAAACCCGGAAGGCCAACGCCAAATTTGAGTTCAGTGTTGCTGCACAAGAAAAGCTGAAGAAGAATTTTGAAACAGAAAGAAAGACTTGGGCCGAGGAGAAAACTGCTTTGCTCAGCCGGGCTGAACAAGCGGAGGCTGCTCTAACTGAGAGAACCGCCGAACTCTCCGGCTTAAAGCGCCATGTGTCACAAATGGTCTCGGCAATCTTTGGTAAGTCATTCTGCAATCTTTTAGCAAGCTTACATTCTTTATATCTTATAAGTCTCACCATTGCCATCGGCTCACCTGACTTTGTTATGCAGGTCCCAGAAGCTCCAACCTTAATCAAAATATTCTGACCAAGCTGAAGGCCGTGTACACCTTGGTGGAGCAACTCTACACCGGGTCACAGCGTGCGTTAGCCGTTGTGGCTCTGTCCAACGAGGTTCCGACTCACCTGGCGGACATACTCAGGCGGCTTGCCGTTCTTCCTCAGCGCTTTCAAGAGCTAAGACGGGCCTCTGCAAGAGCCGGAGCTATAGCTGCGCTGAGCCGGGCCAAGGCTTTTCTCCCAGAACTAGACCCATCCGACATCGCTCTTGGATACCCCAGCCTGAAGGAAGACGGCACCCCTTTTGACCAGAAAGATTTCGCTGCCTGTGTGAAGAGCGTGCGCCCGGTGGCCACCCTGATTGGGAATGACACCGACCTTACCAAGTATCAGCCGGGCTATGATGCGGAGAATCAGAGGATCCCCACTCCACGCTATGAAGCAATCAGCTTGATCCCTCCGACTCGTAAGCATACCTTCACCCCAGAAGTTGACCCGGCCGGGTTAATTGATGACGAGGCTCAATTTGAAGCTTTGAGCGGCATTGACTGGAAATCATCAACCTTCCAGGTCATGGACTCAGCCGGAGGAGCGGAGAGGGATGAGCCGGAAGCTTCGACTCAACAAGCACCTTAACTTTTAGGCGGCTCATGGTTACACCTTAAAACAATGCCTCACCTTTTGGACTCGGGGAGTCTTGTAATAGAGTAGGACAAACACTTAATTCTGTCGTGCCATCGTGGACGTGTTGAATGCTTAATTCTATTTAAGCTGCTTCTCCATATTCCTCCGGGTTATAATTGATCATTTATTTTCCTTAAGTTTGAAGAACTGTCTTTTAACCATCCTGCATAGAAAACAAATCACAAGTCTCTGGGCGGCTTACCGCCCTGAGAGTGATAGACCTTATATATAACCTGGAATATGAACCAAAGTCACCAAAGACTGGCCCTCAATTATATCCTCGATGTAACCATAATAGCATACTTACAAGCCTTCAAGTATTATCCCGGTTTATTTAACCCGAATAATGAGGTTGATATCTCAACTCCGGTTCACCAGCATTGATAAAGCTTATTGAGTGTTACCAAAGTTAAGCCGGCAGAGCCAGAACCACCCTTGCACACAGTTGATATGATCAAAACAACTTGTTGTAAACCAAAAGATCCAAACTTAAGGGCTTCTGATTCGAATACGACCAGAGAACCATCCCAAAGGGGTTAAGCTAAGATTCGAATGCGATCATATAGCCCCCAATGGGTTTGGCGTTGCCAATCAAGAGGGTACCGATAGCTATGTTCTCTTAGGTTCGAATACGACCCATGTTTGAACAGGAAGCCCCCAAATGACTTTAAGAGTTGTTTAACGACGCTGATTCGAATACGATCCACGTCGGTTCCCAAAGGGGGTTGAACTATGATTCAAATATGATCAAGGAAAACTCCCCAATGAGCTCGGCAGTTTGCCAATCAAGTGGGTATCGACAGCTATGTTCTCTTTGGTTCGAATACGACCTATGTTTGAATAGGAAGCCCCCAGGTGATTATATTGTTAACGGCTAGATTCGAATATGATCGTAAGCCGGATCCACCTCCAAGTGACCATGTGATGTTATAATGGAAATGACACGTTTTACCTTTGGAGGAGAAAAGGACAGAGGTCCTGCTTTATTATTTATCATAATATATACATGGCTATAGAAATATGTACATTATGAGAGCCGGTGGCTCAAGTGTAATAAGGCCGAAGCTGAGCTATGTTCCACGGCCGACGGGTCTCTTCCTCCGACTTACGTGAATCTTTGTGTTCCTTAACATCGATAAGGTAGTATGACCCGTTGTGCAAATTCTTGCTGACCACAAAGGGCACTTCCCAAGGCGGGGATAACTTGTGTGCATCTGTTTGATCTTGTATGAGCCGGAGCACCAGATCACCTTCCTGGAAGACCCGGGATTTAACCCGGCGGCTGTGATAACGGCGCAGGTCTTGTTGGTAAATCGCCGAGCGAGCTGCTGCCGCATCATGCTGTTCGTCCCACAAGTCAAGAGCATCTTGGCGTGCCCGCTCATTATCCGCCTCAACATAAGCCGCCACTCGAGGCGAGTCATGACGGATGTCGCTGGGGAGGACTGCTTCCGCTCCATAAACCATGAAGAAAGGGGTGTAACCCGTAGATCTGTTAGGAGTGGTATTGATACTCCATAACACGGAGGGTAACTCCTCCACCCAACAACCCGGCGTCCGTTGCAAAGGGACCAAAAGCCGGGGCTTGATGCCCTTCAAAATCTCCTGATTAGCTCTCTCGGCTTGACCATTGGATTGGGGGTGAGCCACTGATGAAACATCAAGTCGAATATGCTCTCGTTGAAAAAATTCCTCCATGGTGCCCTTAGACAGATTGGTACCATTGTCAGTGATAATGCTGTGTGGAAAACCAAAACGGAATATCACCCTTTTCATGAACTGAACCGCTGTGGCTGCGTCACACTTGCTAACTGGCTCTGCCTCAACCCACTTCGTGAACTTGTCAACTGCCACCAAGAGGTGGGTCTTCTTATCTTTGGATCTTTTAAAAGGCCCAACCATATCAAGCCCCCAGACCGCAAATGGCCAAGTAATGGAATCATTCTCAGCTCCTGAGCCGGCACATGAGCCCGTCGCGAGAACCTCTGACAACCGTCACATTTACTGACCAAGTCCTCCGCATCAGCATGAGCCGTCAGCCAATAAAAACCATGACGAAAAGCCTTGGCCACAAGGGATTTTGAGCCGGCATGATGGCCACAATCCCCCTCGTGAATCTCACGTAAAATTTCTTGACCTTCCTCAGGGGAAACACAACGCTGGAAAGTTCCAGTAACACTGCGACGATGCAGCTCACCATTGATAATTATCATTGACTTAGACCGCCGGGTTATTTGACTGGCCAAAGTTTCATCCTCAGGCAATTCTCCCCGGGTCATGTAAGCCAAATATGGTACTGTCCAGTCTGGGGTAATGTGGAGAGCTGCCACCAACTGTGCCTCCGGGTCAGGGATAGCCAAGTCTTCCTCTGTAGGTAACTTAACAGAAGGGTTAGGCAAGATGTCCAAGAAAGTATTAGGCAGCACCGGCTTTCGCTGAGAGCCCAACCGGCTTAAAGCATCAGCCGCCTCATTCTTCCTGCGATCGATGTGCTCTACTTGGTAACCCTGAAAGTGTCCAGCAATGGCATCAACTTCATGGCGATAAGCCGCCATGAGAGGGTCCTTGGAATCCCACTTGCCTGACACTTGTTGAGCCACTAAATCTGAGTTGCTAAAGCACCTTACCCGGCTCAAGCTCATCTCCTTAGCCATCCGGAGACCATGGAGCAAGGCCTCGTACTTAGCCGCATTGTTAGTACAGGGAAACATCAACCGTAGCACATAACGAAACTTGTCACCTCGAGGGGAAGTTAATACAACACCAGCCCCCGAGCCCTCCAATTGCCTAGACCCGTCGAAGTGAATAGTCCAGTATGTATTATCCGGCTTCTCTTCAGGCACTTGCAGCTCTGTCCAATCGTTGATGAAATCCACCAATGCTTGAGATTTGACGGCAGTGCGTGGCACATATTTCAGACCATGAGGCCCAAACTCTATAGCCCACTTAGCCACTCTTCTTGTGGCTTCTCTGTTTTGAATGATGTCTCCTAGGGGAGCAGAACTAACCACAGTGATGGGGTGACCCTGGAAATAATGCTTAAGCTTCCGGCTTGCCATGAACACACCATAAACAAGCTTCTGCCAATGTGGATACCGCTGTTTGGACTCAATGAGCACTTCACTGACGTAGTAAACCGGCCGCTGAACCAGATACTCCTTACCCTCTTCCTTGCGCTCCACCACCACAGGCACACTGACGGCTCGTGTGTTAGCAGCTACATACAGTAATAAGGGCTCCTTGTCAACCGGAGCAGCAAGAACTGGGGGCTCAGCCAGCTGTCTCTTCAAATCCTCAAAAGCAGCATTAGCAGCACCATTCTAGACAAAGTCATCTGTTTTCTTCATCAACTGGTACAGTGGCTTGGCCTTTTCACCCAAACGGCTTATAAACCGGCTCAAAGCAGCGATGCGGCCTGCCAGATGCTGGACGTCGTTGATGCACGCCGGCTTAGCCAGAGAGGTGATTGCCTTGATCTTTTCCGGGTTAGCTTCAATGCCTCTGTTAGAAACCAGGAAACCCAAAAGCTTGCCTGCGGGAACACCAAAAACACACTTGGCCGGGTTACGCATCATCTTGTAAACCCGGAGATTATCAAAGGTTTCTCTAAGATCATCTACCAGGGTCTCCTTCTCCCTGGACTTAACCACGATATCATCCACATAAGCGTGAACATTGCGCCCAATCTGGTTATGAAGACAATTCTGCACACAACGCTGATAAGTCGCCTGCGCACTCTTGAGTCCAAAAGGCATAGACACATAACAGAAGGCTCCAAAGGGAGTGATGAACGCCGTCTTCTCCTGGTCCTTAACTGCCATTTTAATCTGATGGTATCCAGAATAAGCATCCAAAAAACTTAAGCGCTCACAACCTGCCGTAGCATCAATGATTTGATCAATACGGGGGAGAGCAAAAGGATCAGCCGGACAAGCCTTGTTTAAGTCCGTGTAGTCCACACACATCCGCCAGGTGCCGTTCTTCTTGAGCATGAGCACCGGGTTAGCTAACCATTCTGGATGAAAGACTTCAACAATAAACCCGGCCGCCAAGAGCCGGGCCACCTCCTCACCAATGGCTTTCCGTCTCTCCTCATTAAACCGCCGAAGGAATTGCCTGACCGGCTTAAATTTTGGATCAATATTGAGAGTGTGCTCAGCGAGTTCTCTAGGTACACCTGGCATGTCAGAAGGCTTCCATGCAAAAATGTCCCTGTTCTCACGGATGAACTCGATGAGCGCGCCTTCCTATTTCGGATCCAGATTGGCACTGATGCTGAACTGCTGAGATGAGTCACCTGGAACAAAATCAACAAGTTTAGTCTCATCAGCTGACTTAAATTTCATTGCCGGCTCATGCTCCGTGGTCGGCTTTTTCAAAGACGTCATATCTGCTGGGTCAACATTGTCCTTATAAAACTTCAACTCCTCTGCTGTGCAAACAGATTCTGCATAAGCCGCGTCACCTTGGCTTTTGCTAGATCCAACTTTAACTGTGCCACCTCCGCGTCATGCTGAACTTGATCCGCCGGGGCAACCGTAGCGGTCAACAAGGCCGTCATCTTGTCTGTGAGATCCATCAGCACCTGAGCCGGCGAGGGCACAGGGCTTCCTGACCCGGTGGTGGGGTTTTGAACAGGTTGTGCGCCGGCCATGAAGATTCCAACCCGGCTCGGCGGCTCAAAGGGGTCCGGAATGCTGTCGCCATCGGAACAACCCCTGAGCCTACCATCTTGAAGTTGATATAACGAGTTTGACTCATCCGTAGACGACTCGCCGTCAGAGCCGGCGGCCGTCTCATCACCAGATCCAGATCCTTCAGAGAGTCCTCCATGGACACATCCCACGAAAGCATGCTTCAAGGCAGGCAGAGCCCGGGCGGGTCGTGCACGCTGAGCCGTCTCGATGAGATCGGCGCAGAGATCCGGCTCAGGGCCCGGCTCACCAATCTTGCCAATGAAAACGTGAATTCCGCCGAAGGGGACCCGTACCCGTACTCGATTGAGCCGGCGTCGGGGCCCCAGTTTGCATCGTCGATGTAGAGCTTGCCGTGACGACTCTTGGTCATCCGGCCCATAGCGTATCCCTTGAGCCCTTCGAAGCTGCCCTTCAAGAACTCAAATCCACCATGCGCTGGCCCCATGGTGGGCGCCAACTGTCGTGGTTTTGTCACGGCAGATGTCCTCGTGTTAGGACTTAGTCGTGGAGCCATCGCTGCTAGGAAGCTTAAAGGGGTTAAGAGGGACAAGGGACACGAGGGTTATACTGGTTCGGCCCCTTACGGTGAAGGTAAAAGCCTACGTCCAATTGAGGTGGTATTGATTAGGGTTTCGACGACCAGGAGCTAAACCGTCCTGCCTGGTTATCGATTTGGTCTTGCCTCTCCTTAAGCCGCCGCCGGGTCGTCCCTTTATATAGAGAGGTTGACGCCCAGCGGCTCTCAGAGTCCCGGCCGGCTCATAACAGTGTCCAGCTCGGACTCTTGTCTATTCTTGCCTTACACTACAAGTTTCACCATAACGGCGGTTATCACTACGGGCCTTAAGCCATCTCCGGGTCTTAAGCCCATTATAGACCCGCCGTCTTCAAGTTTGGTACTAGGCTTTGCGTGATGACCATTATGGGTAACCCGGCCCCTCCTGGGCGGGTGACTCTAATGGTTATATCCTCAGCAACTGCCGTCAGTTCCATCAGAGAGCTCATATTCCGCTACGGAGTCCCCCACAGCATCAACACAATTAATGGCTCCAACTTTGATTCTGATGAGTTCAGAGTGTTCTGCGCTTCCCAAGGCACTCGGGTCACCTACGCTTCGGTCGCACATCCGCAGTCGAATGGGCAAGCTGAGAGAGCAAATGGTTTGATCCTCCAAGGGTTAAAACCCCAATTGATGCGCGACCTCAAGCATGCAGCGGGTGCTTGGGTGACCAAGCTTCCGTCTGTCTTATGGGGGTTGAGGACGACACCCAATCGGTCGACTGGGCGAACTCCTTTCTTCATGGTCTATGGAGCTAAAGCCATGCTACCGAGTGACGTGCTTCACAACGCACCCCGAGTGGAACTTTTTTCAAATGCCGAAGCAGAGCAGGCTCGGCAAGACGCAGTTGATCTTCTGGAGGAAGAGAGAGAGATGGCTTTGATCCGCTCAACCATCTATCAGCAAGACCTTCGTCGATTCCATGCAGCAACGTAAGAGGTCGAGCATTTCAGGAAGGAGACCTTGTGCTCCGAGTGGATCAGCAACGCCCTTGATGGTAGCTGGAACTACGTCGGTATTTCCCTGGAGAGGGAGGGATGATGTAGCACAGCGACGGTAGGTATTTCCCTCAGTTATGAAACAAAGGTTTTCGAACTAGTAGGAGAACCAAGCAACACAACGTAAACAGCCCCTGCACACAAATAACAACACCTCGCAACCCGACGTGTTAAAGGGGTTGTCAATCCCTTTCGGGTAACGGCGCCAGAAATTGCGTGTTGATGTGAGAAAGTTGTAATATTTTGAAATACTACATCGCAAATAAAATAAAATGCATCAAAGTATTTTAGTATTTTTGGTTTAATAGATCTGAATAAAAATGCAAAGGAAAAGTAGATCGCAAGGCAAATATATGAGAAAGAAGACCCGGGGGCCGTAGGTTTCACTAGTGGCTTCTCTCGAGAAAAATAGCAAACGGTGGGTAAACAAATTACTGTTGGGCAATTGATAGAACTTCAAATAATTATGACGATATCCAGGCAATGATCATTACATAGGCATCACGTCCAAGATTAGTAGACCGACTCCTGCCTACATCTACTACTATTACTCCACACATCGACCGTTATCCAGCATGCATCTAGTGTATTAAGTTCATGTAAAAATGGAGTAATGCAATAAGAACGATGACATGATGAAGACAAGATCCGTTTAACTATATGGCGGTAGATATATATCTCATCTTTTTATCCTTAGTAGCAACGATACATACGTGTCGGTTCCCTTTCTGTCACTGGGATCAAGCACCGTAAGATCGAACCCACTACCGGGCACCTCTTCCCATTGCAAGATAAATAGATCAAGTTGGCAAAAAAACCCAAATATCGGAGAAGAAATACGAGGCTATAAGAGATCATGCATATAAGAGATCAAAGAAACTCAAATAACTTTCATGGATATAAAAAGATATGACTGATCATAAACTCCAAGTTCATCCGATCCCAACAAACACACTGCAAAAGAGTTACATCATATGGATCTCCAAGAGACCATTGTATTGAGAATTCAGTGAGAGAGAGAAAGCCATCTAGCTACTAACTACGGACCCGAAGGCCTACAAAGAACTACTCACGCATCATCGGAGAGGCACCAATGGAAGTGGTGAACCCCTCCGTGATGGTGTCTAGATTGGATCTGGTGGTTCTGGACTCTGCGGCGGCTGGATGAATATTTCGTCGACGCTTCTAGGGTTTCTGGAATATTGTGGTATTTATAGAGCACAGAGGCGGTCCGGGGGGTACCCGAGGTGGGCACAACCCACCAGGGCGCGCCAGGGCCTCCTGGCGTGCCCTGGAGGGTTGTTCCCTCCTCGGGACTCCCCCAGGTGCAACCAGGGCCCATCTGCTTCCTTTTGGCCCATAAAAATCATCGTGGAGTTTCGTGGCATTTGGACTCCGTTTGATATTGATTTCCTGCGATGTAAAAAACATGGAAAAAACAGCAACTGGCACTTGGCACTATGTCAATAGGTTAGTACCAGAATGATATAAAATGACTATAAATGATTATAAAACATCCAAGATTGATAATAAAACAGCATCGAACAATCAAAAATTATAGATACGTTGGAGACATATCAGCATCCCCAAGCTTAACTCCTACTCGTCCTCGAGTAGGTAAGTGATAAAAACAAATTTTTTGATGTGGAGTGATGTTCATCAAGTCATATCATATTCTTTTCTTTATAGCATGGACATTTGGACTTTTATATGATTCAAAGCAATAGTCTAGTTTTGACATAATAATTTAGATACTCAAGCATATCAACAAGCAACCATGTCTTTCAAAATATCAACGCTAAAATAAGTTATCCCTAGCCCATCATGCTCAAACATTGATCCATTCGTGAAACACACTCGAATATTAACTACACCCAATACTTGAGCACGATCATATTGCCTCCTAGTTGGTGCTTTTTATGAGAGAAGATGGAGACTCAAAGTAAAAATAAAAATTGCATAAAGTAAAAAAGAAAGGCCCTTCGCAGAGGGAAGTATGGATTTGTAGAGGTGCCAGAGCTCAAAGTAAAAGATTAGAGATAAAAACATTTTGGGAGGTGTATCCATCCCACCAACGAAAACGACTCAGAGCTATGAACACTTTCCATGCTAGATATGCCATAGGCGGTTCCCAAACAGAAAATAAAGTTTATTCCTTTTTTCACCATCCTTTCACTTTCCATGACTAGCCGTATCCACGGGTGCCCTCCATACCAACAGTTTCTAAGGAATTTATTATTTGACAACATAAAGTAAATATTATTTGTTTTGCATTTCGGGACTGGGCATTCCTAAAACCTTTGCCTTACTCTCGTGCAATGACAAGTGAATAAACACTCATCTTGAGAATAACACATCTAGCATGGAAAATATTAGCCACCCGTTACCATTCCGCGAGCGAAACAAACACACAAAAGAGAAGTTTATTTTGAAAATTAGAGATGGCACATGCAAATTTGCTTAGAACGGCAAAAGAATACCGCATATAGGCAGATATAGTGGACTCATGTGGCAAAACTGGTTTAAAGGATTTTGGATGCACAAGTAGAGGTCATACTTAGTGCAAAATGAAGGCTAGCAAAAAGATTGAGAAGCGACCAACCAAGAAACGAATAATCTCATAAGCAAGCATTAAGCATAATTAACACCGAATAATGCACCACAAGTAGGATATAATTTTCATTGCATGATTATTGACTTTCGTGCATGCATAGGGAATAACAAACCTTAACACCAATATTCTTACTAGAGCATAATTACACATCAACATAACTCACATATCACATCATCATATCTCAAAACTATTACTAAGAATCAAGTATATTTTGTCCAATGATCTTCATGACATTTTTTACTTTATCCTTCTTGGATATCTATCACTTTGCGACTAACTTTTATGTGTTGCTTTTCATAAGCTCAAACAAATATAAGTGAAGATCATGAGCATAACCGATTTTTTCTCTCAAAATAATTTAAGTGAAGCAAGAGAGAATTTCTTCAAAATTTTACTAACTCTCAAATAAATCTAAGTGAAGCAAGAGAGCATTTCATCCAAAATAACAAAGCACACCCGTGCTCAAAAAGATATAAGTGAAGCACTAGAGCAAGTCCTAGCTCATAAAAGATTTAAGTGAAGCATAGAGAGCAATTCTAACAAGTCATGATATAATTTTGGCTTTATCAAAAAGGTGTGTCCAGCAAGGATTGATGAATTAAAACACAAAATAAAACAAGAAAAGACACATATCATACAAGACGCTCCAAGCAAAACACATATCATGTGACGAATACAAATATAGCCTCGAGTAAAATACTGATAGTTGTTGGAAGAAAGCAGGGATGCCACTCGGGGGCATCCCCAAGCTTAGTTCGTTGCTCATTCTTGGAAAATAGCTTGGGATGCCGGGGCATCCCCAAGCTTAGGCTCTTACATCCTTCCTTCATCCATCGTAAGGTAACTCAAAACTTGAAAACTTCAATCACACAAAACTCAACAAAATCTTCGTGAGATCCGTTAGTGTAAGAAAAATAAATCACTACTATAAATGCTGTATCCAATTCATATTTTGTTTTTGTATTATATCTACTGTATTCGAACTTTTCTATGGCAAAAACTCATCAAAGAAAACCATAGAGCCATCAAAATAAGCACACAACACAAAGAAAACAGAATCTGTCAAAACAGAACCGTCTGTAGTAATCTGATTTGTTCGAATACTTCTGGAACTCCAAAAATTCTACCAAAATAGGAAGACCAGGGTAATTTGTATATTAATCTTCTGCAAAAAGAATCAGGGCAAAAAGCTCTTCTCTGTGATTTATGAAAATTATTTTTGTGAGTGCTAAGTTTCTGTCTTTTTCAGCAAGATCAAACAACTATCACCCAAGAAGATCCTATAGGCTTTACTTGGCACAAACACTAATTAAAACACAAAAAACACAATCATACCAGTAGCATAATTGCGCTAACACACAATAACAGAAAGCAAAAAGCAAAAATAAATTTTATTCATTGGGTTGCCTCCCAACAAGCGCTCTAGTTTTACGCCCTTAGCTAGGCGTAATATTTCAATGATGCTCACAAGAAACATAGTAGTTGAAACACGAAGAGAGCACCATCAAACACATGACAAACACATTTAAGTCTAACATACTTCCTATGCATAGGAATTTTATAGGAAAACAAATTATGAAGACAAGAAATATCTAGCATAAGCAAAGGAGAGGAATAAAACATTGACAATCTCAACACAACGAGAGGAAATTTAATAACATGAAAATTTCTACAACCATATTTTCCTCTCTCATAATAATTATATGTAGGATCATAATAAAATTCAATAATATAACTATCATATAAGACTTTCTCCTTATGATCCACATGCATGCAAAGTTGACACTCTTCCAAAATAGTGGGATTACTTTTAGCTGAAGTTGACACTCTTTCAAACCCACTTTCAATATTATCGCAAACATATTCATCATGAGGCTTAAATAAATTTTCAAGATCATAAGAAATATTATCACCCCAATCATGACCATTGCAATAAGTAGCGAACATGACAAAACAAGCATCCCCAAGCTTGGGGTTTTGCATATTATTAGCACAATTCACATTAATAGAATTTATAGTAAAATCATTGCAATCATGCTTTTCATTCAAGGGGCTATCATGAATCACTTCATAAATTTTTCATCACAATTCTCAGATTCACGAATCTGAAGCAAAACTTCATAAAGATAACAATTGGTTCATCATAATTGGATCTCTTAAAAAGAGTAGCAAGTGGATGAGGATCCATATCAATAGATTATTAGCAAGCAAAGATGCAAGAAAATAGAAGGCACATGGCAACACAAGCAAATTTGAGATTTGACGAGAAAAAGGCGAACGAAAAAGAGGGCAAATAAAACGGCAAAATTTTGTGAAGTGGGGGAGAGGAAAACGAGAGGCAACTGGCAAATAATGTAAATTGCGAGGAGATGAGATTTGTGATTAGGAACCTTGTATATGTTGAAGATCCTCCCCGGCAACGACTCTAGAAATTCTCCTTGATGGTAGCTGCAACTACGTCGGTATTTCCCCGGAGAGGGAGGGATGATGTAGCACAGCGACGGTAGGTATTTCCCTCAGTTATGAAACCAAGGTTATCGAACCAGTAGGAGAACCAAGCAACACAACGTAAACAGCCCGTGCACACAAATAACAACACCTCGCAACCCGACGTGTTAAAGGGGTTGTCAATCCCTTTCGAGTAACGGCGCCAGAAATTGCGTGTTGACGGGAGAAAGTTGTAACAGATTGAAATACTAGATCGCAAATAAAATAAAATGCAGCAAAGTATTTTTTTCTATTTTTGGTTTAATAGATCTGAATAAAAATGCAAAGGAAAAGTAGATCGCAAGGCAAATATATGAGAAAGAAGACCCGGGGGCCGTAGGTTTCACTAGTGGCTTCTCTCGAGAAAAATAGCAAACGGTGGGTAAACAAATTACTATTGGGCAATTGATAGAACTTCAAATAATTATGAAAATATCCAGGCAATGATCATTAAATAGGTATCACGTCCAAGATTAGTAGACCGACTCCTGCCTGCATCTACTACTACTACTCCACACATCGACCGCTATCCAGCATGCATCTAGTGTATTAAGTTCATGGAAAAACAGAGTAATGCAATAAGAACGATGACATGATGTAGACAAGATCCATCTATCTATATGGCGGTAGATATAGATCTCGTCTTTTTATCCTTAGTAGCAATGATACATACGTGTCAGTTCCCTTTCTGTCACTGGGATCAAGCACCGTAAGATCGAACCCACTACCGGGCACCTCTTCCCATTGCATGATAAATAGATCAAGTTGGCCAAACAAAACCCAAATATCGGAGAAGAAATACGAGGCTATAAGAGATCATGCATATAAGAGATCAAAGAAACTCAAATAACTTTCATGGATATAAAAAGATATGACTGATCATAAACTCCAAGTTCATCAGATCCCAACAAACACATCGCAAAAGAGTTACATCATATGGATCTCCAAGAGACCATTGTATTGAGAATTCAGCGAGAGAGATAAAGCCATCTAGCTACAAACTACGGACCCGAAGGCCTACAAAGAACTACTCACACATCATCGGAGAGGCACCAATGGAAGTGGTGAACCCCTCCGTGATGGTGTCTAGATTGGATCTGGTGGTTCTGGACTCTGCGGCGGCTGGATGAATATTTCGTCGACGCTTCTAGGGTTTTGGAATATTGTGGTATTTATAGAGCACAGAGGCGGTCCGGGGGGTACCCGAGGTGGGCACAACCCACCAGGGCGCGCCAGAGCCTCCTGACGTGCCCCGGAGGGTTGTCCCCTCCTCGGGACTCCCCCCAGGTGCAACCAGGGCCCATCTGCTTCCTTTTGGCCCATAAAAAATCATCCTGGAGTTTCGTGGCATTTGGACTCCGTTTGATATTGATTTCCTGCGATGTAAAAAACATGGAAAAAACAGCAACTGGCACTTGGACTATGTCAATAGGTTAGTACCAAAAAATGATATAAAATGACTATAAAATGATTATAAAACATCGAAGATTGATAATAAAATAGCATGGAACAATCAAACATTATAGATACGTTGGAGACGTATCTGTCGGCGTTCTGGGAACGGGGGTCCCCAGACTTGCCTGCCTGCGGCCCAGGGCGTGGCTCGCCCAGCGGCCTGGTACGGCCCATCTTCATCAGCAAACACCCAAGACCCTCGCGAGGGGCCAAGCCTTGCTAGGCGGACAACACAAGACCTCCTCAGGGGCAGCCTCGCTAGGCTGGCTCGCGAGGAGAGGAGATATCAAGTCAAGGAGCACCTTGCGAGGAGCGCGTGACGTGAGCCGTGATGACCAAGGCCAGGCAGGCACCAGGCGGGCGTCAGCAGGCACAGAGTACCAGTTTCCTCTTTGGTGCTAAAGAGGATGGCACAGGCAAGGAGTCCCGAGGTGTTAGGCAAAGGTTTCCATATCGGTGCAACAAGACCAAGACCAGCAGGACGGCAGGACAGAGGTCATCGTGGAGCCCATGACGGCGTCACCACCACAGCCTTTGGCAGGCGAAGACTACTTTCGTCAGGATAGCTTGTACTAGTTGCCCCCCTTCAAACTTGGCCGTTGTGGGATCCCTTCCCGCCTAATATTTGGGAGGAGGACCAGGGCCTCTATAAATAGGACTAGCCACCACCCTAGCCGGGGGGACGATGGATCATTCGGACCACCCTATCACTCATCAGCTCACTGAGCCCAAGAACACCTCTCCTCCCGAGTCTGTTCTTCCCTTGTACTTGTTCATCCCCAGCCTACAAGGCAATCCAACATACCACACTCTAGTAGGGTATTACACCACAACGGTGGCCCGAACCAGTATAAACTTTTGTGTCCCGTGTTCTTTGAGTTCGTCGAGCTAGGTCATGGATCGTTGAGCGAGCGAGCTAGGGAGAGAGAGAGATCTTCATGTCCACCCCAGTGTTCGAACCTCAAGGGTTTGCATGGACCTGTAATCCAACATTTGGCGCGCCAGGTAGGGGTGCGCCGAAGCTGCGCTCCTCCAACGGCTTCGCCTCTTCGATCAGCTCCCATGGACGGCGCCGCTTCTCCGACTGGATCGACTGTCGCACACGGCGGTGCCAGTGGGCTCCGTGCCCTCGCCCCCGCCTTGCGGCGGGTGCGGTGGCCGCACAAGTTCAAGCCAGGGAAGCCGCCTCGCTACGACGACGCGGCGGATCCGGCGGCCTTCCTGCTGGCATACAAGGAGGCTGTTCTGGAAGCCGGGGGCGGCGATAAGGTCATGGCCAACTGGTTCCCCATGGCCCTCGCTGGCGTGTCGTGCACTTGCCTTCTCCACCTGCCGGGATCCTCTATGGCCTCCTGGGAGGAGTTGCGCGACCTTTTCATTGCGCGCTTCGGGCGACCGGCACCCCCTGCCGTCGCGGCCCTCCTCGGCGGCTCGCAGGCGCCGCCTTCGGGTCGCCACGTCAAGCAATTCTTCCTCCAAGTGGGCGTCGCCCGCGCGCAACCGGGAGCTCCTCCGGGATGGGCAGCGCCCAGGGCCAACCTCACCTTCAACTTAGAGGATCATCCGGCGACCACCGCGGGCTCAGGCGCTCTCCCGATGCTTTGGACGCCCACCATCTGCCACGTGGCGGTTACCAAGACCCTCATCGACGATGGGGCCGACCTCAACATGCTCTCGGTGGAAGCTTTCAGCTTGCTCCTTGTGTCGTGCGAACGGCTCTGCCACACCAAGCCCTTCTCTGGGGTTGACCGCGGCTCCACCAGCCCCCTAGGGAAGATCCGCCTCCCCGTGACTTTCGACACCCGCGACAACTACCACACCGAGCTTATCGACTTTGGTGTCGCCCGCATCGGCCTCCCGTACAACGCCATCCTCGGGTACCCGGCCCTAGCGCAGTTCATGGCGGCTACCCATACTGCCTATAAACTCATCAAGATGCCAGGGAGCAACGGTGTCCTTACCGTGGTTGGTGACACCAAGGAAGCCCTAACGGCCCTCCAGCTCGCCTTCAGGGCCGCAGCAGCTGCACGCCCAGCCGACGAAGCCGCCCCAGGGGCCAAGCGGGCCGCGCCGGCAAAAAAGAAGCAGTTGTTCACTCAGGATCGAGCTGAAATGAAGCAAGTGCTGGTCGAGGAGGATGGATCCTCGGAAGCCACCTCCATCATTGGAGCCAACCTCGACCGGGATCAAGAGGAAGCATTGGTGAAGTTCCTGTGCGCGAACAAGGAGGTATTCGCCTGGGAGCCCAAGCAGCTAGTGGGGGTCCCGAGAGGGGTGATCGAGCATCACTTAAGGGTGTGCCCCAATGTCCGCCCTGTGAAGCAGAAGGCACGGCGACAGTCCACGGAGAAGCAGTCCTTCATCGTGCAAGAGACTCGCAAGCTAGAAGCAGCGGGTGTCGTCCGCGAGGTCCGGTACTCGGAATGGCTGGCAAACCCTGTCGTCGTGCCCAAGAAAGGCGGGAAGGAGCACATGTGTGTCGACTTCACCAACCTCAACAAAGCTTGCCCACAAGACCCGTTCCCGCTCCCGTGCATCGACCAGATCGTCGACTCCACCACCGAGTGTGACTTACTGTGTTTCCTGGAAGCGTTCTCGGGCTACCAGATCAAGATGGCGGTAGAAGATGTGGAGAAGACAGCCTTGTTGACCCCGTGCGGGGTGTACTGCTACACCTACATGCCGTTCGGACTACGCAATGCAGGGGTGACCTTCCAGCGATTGATGCACATTGCCCTAGGCCCGCAGCTAGGGAGGAACGCAGAAGCCTATGTGACGACATCATGGTAAAATCTCGGGAAGCAGGAACCCTCATTCAGGACCTGGAAGAAACTTTCACCAGCCTGCGCCAGGTGGACCTGCGGCTCAACCCAGAGAAGTGCGTGTTTGGTGTCCCTTCCGGCAAGCTGCTGGGCTTCCTCGTGTCGCACTGAGGGAGCGAGGCCAACCCGGAGAAGGTCAAAGCGATAGAAGACATGAGCCCGCCGCAGACCCTGACAGAAATGCAGAAGCTCGCAGGCTGCGTAACCTTGTTGGGGCGTTTCATCTCCAAGTTGGGGGAGCGCGCCTTGCCGTTCTTCAAGCTGATGAAGAAAAAGGGACCGTTCGAGTGGACCCCAAAGGCCGATCTGGCATTTCAGGACCTCAAGAGCTACTTGACCAGCCCACCGGTGATGGTAGCGCCTCGTCCTCTCGAGCCCTTGGTGCTCTACCTAGCCACCACACCCTACTCAGCCAGCACGGCGCTGGTGGCTATTCGGGAAGAGCGCCAGGTCAAGAGCACGCCGCACAACACCGCACCTCTGGCCGGAGCAGAACAGCGCCAAGACGGCGGCACCAAGACCACAACGATGCCAATAGATGAGCAGGCACCACGCGACGATGCTGACGGACCTATGGGGGCCCCGATGGGCGACCAACCTCCGGAGGATTCAGGCTCCACCGACGCTCCCGCCCTTGTTGAGCACCCGGTGTACTTCGTCAGCACGGTGCTACGAGATGCGAGAGCATGATACCCCATGCGCCAGAAGCTCTTGCTCGCGCTCCTGGTGGCCTCACGTAAGCTGCGCCACTACTTCCAAGGTCACCCCATCAAGGTTGTCTCAGCTTACCCGCTGGAGAGAGTGCTCCGGAGCCCTAACGCTATGGGAAGAGTCGCCGAATGGAACATCGAGCTGCAAGCACTTCAGTTGGAGTTCAGCACAACCAGGGTCATCAAGGGAGCTGCGCTCGCCGACTTCGTGGCAGAATGGACCGACACCCCGGAGCACGAAGCAGGTGAGGACCGATCCCTCTCGCCAGGGAGTGAAGCGCTAGTTGGCTGGGTCATGTACTTCGACAGCGTGTTTGCATGCCAGGGCGCGGGGGCTGGAGCTGTCCTCATCTCGCACACTCAGGACAAGCTTTACTACGCCGTGCAGCTCTGCTTCCAGTAGGGCGAGAAGGTCTCCAACAACATCGCAGAATACGAGGGCCTCATCGCCGGCCTTAAGGCTACGGTGGCCCTGGGGGTGAAACGCCTCACCATCAGGGGCGACTCGCAGCTCCTCGTCAACTTCTCCAACAAGGTATACGAACCGAAGGACGAGCACATGGAGGCATACCTTGCGGAGGTACGCAAAATGGAGAAGCAGTTCTTGGGCCTGGAGCTACAGCACGTGCCTCGTGGCACCAACAAGGAAGCCGACGACATCACCAAAAGGGCATGCAGGCGCCTGCCCCAGGAGCCCATCATCTTCGAGGAACAGCTCTTCAAGCCTTCGGCAGCACCCACGCCTGCGAGGCCGACGCCGCCTCAGAAGGAACTCCCCCAGCCACCGACCTCGGGAGCCCCTGCCTGTGGCCTGGCCTCGGGAGCGCGCCTGCTCCTAGTGCTCGAGCCTCAGGAGGGGTGCTGGACCGAGGAGTTCAAGGCATACCTGGTGCAAGGAGCAGTGCCGGAGAAAGAAGAGGACGCAGAGCATGTAGCCCGGCAGGCTATGGCGTATTGCATTCGGGACGGTGAGCTTTACAGAAAACGACCGAATGATGTTTCTTTGCGGTGCATCTCCAGGAAGCAAGGGAGCGAGTTGCTGGCTGACATACACGCCGGGGACTGTGGGCATCAGTCGTCGTCGCGCACCTTGGTTGGCAAGGCATTTCGCAGCGATTTCTACTGGCCCACGGCACTCAACGACGCAGCCGAGCTGGTGAGGTCCTGCGAAGCCTGCCAATTCCATGCCATGCAGATCCACCAGCCGGCCCAAGGCCTCCAGACTATCCCACTCTCCTGGCCGTTCGCGGTGTGGGGGCTGTGTTGGAAATATGCCCTAGAGGCAATCATGTATGATGATATTTCCTATGTGTTTATGAATAAAGATAGTCCTTGGACATTATCAATGATGTGTATCATCAAGTACGTGACTTGTGGTGGGACTATGAATTGTATGATGACTATCCTAAAAGATCCCTAGTCGAAAGGGCTGTGTGGACGCGCAGCCGACTAGACTAGCATATGACACAGTCGATGGCTTGGCCTCACTAGCCATGGAGCATTGGATGCTAACCGGATAATATGGACTTGGAAAGGTCTGGTCGGATTCGACGTAGTGGGATCCGAGTCGAGATAAGGTCCGAGCCGGACAGACCCAACTATGAGACGCAGCGATATGTCATCTGCGAGTCTCTAGTACAACATGAGTTCTATGTCCTAAGACCTGAGCTGGCACATGTACTCGGGATGGTGATAGACTTGCTTTGGGCCGACCAAACCCTACTCTGTGACTGGGTAGTTACAAAGGTAGGTTTCGGGCTTATCCAGACCCATGCTGCGCAACCTGGTCGAGCAAGATGCATGAGATTTGCCCCTCCGATCAGGAGAGATATACTCTGGGCCCCTCGTGTGATCTGACCAGGATAAGCATGGCCATGCGACAAGGATTATGAGATAATCCGGATAGTGGTCGGCATTGTTGGTGTCAAAACCGGCAGATCTCGCGTAGGGGGTCCCGAACTGTGCGTCTAAGGCGGATGGTAACAGGAGGCGGGGGACACAATGTTTACCCAGGTTCGGGCCCTCTCGATGGAGGTAATACCCTACTTCCTGCTTGATTGATCTTGATGATATGAGTATTACAAGAGTTGATCTACCACGAGATCGTAGAGGCTAAACCCTAGAAGCTAGCCTATGATTCCGATTTTTGTTGTCCTACGGACTAAACCCTCCGGTTATACAGACACCGGAGGGGGCTAGGGTTACACAGAGTCGGTTACAAGGGAGGAGATCTACATATCCGAATTGCCAAGCTTGCCTTCCACGCAAAGGAGAGTCCCACCCGGACACGGGACGAAGTCTTCAATCTTGTATCTTCATAGTCCAACAGTCCGGCCAAAGTATATAGTCCGGCAGTCCGAGGACCCCCTAATCCAGGACTCCCTCAGTAGCCCCTGAACCAGGCTTCAATGACGATGAGTCCGGCGCGCAGATTATCTTCGGCATTGCAAGGCGGGTTCCTGCACCGAATACTCCATAGAAGATTTTGAACACAAGGATCGTGTCCGGCTCTGCAAAACAAATTCCACATACCACCGTAGAGAGTATAATATTCCACAAATCTAATCTGGTGACAATTTTTGGCACGTCTTGTCGAAGCAGAGATCGTGTCCCCTTATCACGGGATTCTCATCAATACGGGTGTGGGTAACCCAATCGCGCCTGCTGATATGACTCCTCGGTTTTAGGCATGTTCCAAACGATCACGCGGAGGACGCTTGATACTCACCCTCTTTAAAAACGGGCCAAGACTTGTCCTTTTCTTCTCGCGCTCGATCCTTCCCTTCCCCCACCTCGAATTCCAACACCCGATGTGACACCCAAAATCTTATTTGGCTTTTTTCAAACTTTTATTTGATTTGAGGGATGTTATTTAAAATTTTCTGAAGTACTCCCCCTCTCAAAATATTTTCTTTTATGACAAGTGTTTTGTTTTGGATTCACCCAAGACTTGATTTTTGTCTTGGAGGTTTTTCCTTCTTATGTGGACTCAAATCCAAATGCTTTTCACTTGGGAGATTTCTTTTGAAAATTCTTTTTAAATAGCCCTATGGCATTTGGAGTGATCTTCTCCCTTTTTCAAAATCTCCTCTTGCCATGACATGAGTGGAAATCCCCTCCCAAAAGCCATTCCCCATCTTTGTGCCAAGTTATACTTCAAATCCAGCAAGTTGAACCTCTCCATATATTTGTTTCCATTTAATTCTTATCAAAAATAATTTCTGCCTTCTATTTTGATCCTTGGAGGTTTTCAAAGGAACTACCATTTCTACTTTGAGTTTGGCCTCCAAACAAGTCTCCCTGGCTAGTCCTTAGAGCCCTCAACCAAGATCCATGAAGATCCACTGGTCTCCAGTTCAAATATTTCAAATTGTACTTGCTGCAAGTTTGGACCTTATTTGCCAAATTTGATGAAATTCATTTGAATTCTTCTCCTAAAAATCTGAGAAAATCCAGGCAGCCTATGGGTGCATTGAGAGGCCACCTCACCAAGTCCCAGCTCCAGAAAAAATTTTCTTCATGCCAAATCTTTTCGTCGAGCACTTGATGGGCACTGTTTCTGTCATGTTCAGAAAATTCAGTTAACAGTTTCAGAGCTGCTGTCGTTTTCTTCAGAGCTCGTTGTCGATCTCGCCAGTAGCCGCGGTGGCGCCTTGCTCCCTGTCCCCTCCTTCTTATCTTTGCGCCGCACGATCACCTGGAAGGTTGCGGGCGTCGGCGACGAGCAGGAGGAGGTGCGTCACCCGTGAGCGACGGCAGCGGCGGCTTTGCGCCCGCCAGAGAGAGGCGCAGCATAGACGGCGCCGTCCAGCGCCGCCCAAGCCACCGGAGGCCGCCGCGTGGCCACCCACTCACCCGTGCGCGCTGCCACCCTTCGTCGTGAACTGGTAGGCGCGGAGCACGCTCTCTGCCGCCGCCGTGCCCGTACGGCCGCTCCGTCGAGGATCGGCGTATTACGCCTTGCCCGACCGAGGTTTAGCGGTGGAACGGCACCAGTGATCTTCCCTGATGGTGCCTAGCCCCCTAAACCCCCTGCCCAACCTCTGCCTCGCCGTAATCGCTCGCCGGAGATACCCCGTTCACGGCCACCCCCTCAGATCGCCTATAAATAGAGGCCCCGAGCTCGAACTCGAACCCACACCACCTCTGCACTCCACCAATACCACGGCAAGCCACTGGAAGAGCCCCGAGAGAGCCTTCTTCCCCAACTCCGGCCGCCTCGACCCGCCACGGGACCCAGCTCGATTCGCTCCCGTGCATGCACCCCTACCCCTCAGTTCTTGCGAGTAGCCGTCTAGTGCATCCACTCTGCTGACCCGCGCTTCAATTTGGAGTTTGCAGCACCCACCGGAGTTCTCCACCATCGCCCGAGCCACCGTCCGCCGGACAAAGTGTCGCCGTCGACGTGGTGCTCTCCGTCGGCCAAGTACACCACCCATCGACGCGGGAGAACACACTGAACCTCTTGGTACCCTCCGATCTCCCTGCCTCGCCGTGGTTCAACGCCGGCGACCACCGCAGCCTTCGGGCACCGGCGAAGTTTTAAACCTGACTTGTGGGACCCCCCGTCAGCCTCTCTTCTTTTCCCCCTTGAACCGTTTTCTGTTGGCGCCTTCGGCAGAGTGCGTTTTCTCTTTGGGCTAGCGAATTTCTTTCCGAACCGTTTTCTGTTTTCTCAGTTAAGTCCCTGGATCTTTTCTGTTTCATCACAAATTAGTCCCTGGACTAAAACCATTATATCTTTTTAATAAAAGGTGATTTTTGAATGATTCTTTTTCTGTCAGTCTTATATTTTTGTCTAGTTTTTTATAGTATTTATTTGGAAAAAATTTGGAACAAATTTTATGCACGCGATGATTTTCACGATAGTGTACGGTTTTGATTATACCGTAGGTTCCGGAGGAGGTGACGGAGCCGCGAACTTCGCCGAGCTAGACTCCGACTTCTCCGAACCAGGCAAGCATGTTTGAACCTTTGATATGATTGGTGTTTTGCATGTTTGCTTGAATGGTTTGTGCATGGCATATGAGCATCGGTGAGTATCTCGTTGCATGTGAGGCAACTATCCGTGTGTTCCGAAGTTACTGTGATCTCTGATGAGAGATGGCCTAGTCATGTGGTGACATGAATGGTAGTAAGGTGGTACTGTTGTAGCATGCCAGCCTTACGACATCCGATAAACTCTGACGTTAACATGGACGTTGTTAACCTCTTTCGTGCTACCACATGTTACCGTTGTCACGTTACCGTTCTTTCCCTTTCGTGCTACCACATGTTTTCTGCAAAGAATGCGGTTTAGTAAGTTGTTAACCTCTTTCCGTGTACACACCAAATAGAGGGGCCGGGATGAGGGTTCCATGGCCCTGGATTAAAGCCAGTCATCCGGTCAGGGGGCATGGGTGTTTCCGGTTGGGACCGAGAGGGGGGCACCCCTTAGAGCGCGCGTATATAAATTTGATCCCATGCTACGCGAGGTTGTAGCCTCCCCGTCTCAAAGTTTTTCTTGAACGTTGCCGAGGGTGATTCTTGGCTTCGGAATGTTGAATGGGTGTGTACTGGTTAGATGTGTTTCTTCCAAAACACCGTAAACGGAACTAGTCCCCGTGACTACTGAAATCCGTTGGCTGTGGTTAAATTACAAACTCTGCAGAGTCAAATCCTTCCGAGTCATCATATCCATGGTCAAGGACCGTGACCAGTGTATCCATATCTATGTCAAATCCTCGTGGTATTTCCCCGGTGAACAAGCTTGAGTGGTAAATTGGTTGAACGTTATTCCGTGGATGGACTAACCCTGTTGTTTATTTCATACCTGATTATGCCCTTGAAATGATTTAAATTCTTGAGCTACTGAGACATCAAGTTATGAAATATAAGCCCTTTTTGTGATGTCACTCAGACGTCCGACTGTGGCACTCTTGTTATTTACTTTTGATATAAGCCCTTTATGTGATGTCGCTCAGACGTCCGACTGTGGCACTCTTGTTATTTACTTTTGATATAAGCCCTTTATGCGACGTCGCTCAGACGTCCGACTGTGGCACTCTTGTTATTTACTTTTGATATAAGCCATTTATGTGATGTCGCTTAGACGTCCGACTATGGCACTCTTGTTATTTACTTTTGATATAAGCCCTTTATGTGATGTCGCTCAGACGTCCGACTGTGGCACGCACTGTCATTTATATTCTATTATAAGCCCTTTATCTGGTGTCGCTTTGACGCCCGACTGCGGCATTGTTATTCCTTTTTGTATCCCTTCGAGGAGTCATTCAGACACTCGATTGACCCTCAGTATTACTTTGGGATTTCGAGAGGACTACCGCCCGACTTCTCTTTTATTTTCCCATGCATTATTATCTCAATGTCTGAGTGCGCTTGTTAATCTGTTCATATGCATCATGTTTACATTTGTTATATCTTATGTCCGAACTATCTTGCGAGTACTTTCATAGTACTCACCTGGCTTGTTGATTTGGCCAGATGTTGACGAAGGCGATCTCATGGATGAAGAGTTTGATAGTGAGTCCGACGCCTAGAGGAGTCCCAGTCATTCCCGTGCGATCCTGGATGTTGGTCACTTGTATTATATACGCTTTCGCCACCCACAATAAGTTTCCTCGAGCCTCACTCCGACGCTCGAAGAGCTGTTAGATTCAGGAGTCATGTCACCCACTTCGTTGTGATATATCCACCACCGCTTTTATTGTGAGTCAGTAGTTATGCCACCCTATCCGCCTTTATGTTTATATCGGCGTGTTTGTAATAAATTGTTGAGCAGTCTCCGCTCAACCTTGTATTATATTTAGTACTCCTGGTTTTTCTTCTGTGATCAAGAAATTGTCTACCAGTGAGAAGGATTCTTCTCTACTGGTCCGTAAAAGGGATCGGTCTCTCAATAAATATTTTATTGGAAAACCGGTCGTGACAAGCTTGGTATCAGAGCCAGGCTGACTGTAGGAAGCCACTAGGTGCGATCGCTAATCGGTTATTAGCGTCTTTAGTGCTTTTTCAGCATTTTGCAAATGTAGCTATTTTCTGTTGGTCATCATAAATTTATGATATGACTACTCAGAATTTTTGCCTACTTTTGTAGATGGCTGGCAACGACTGCGAGACTCGGGTGTTCACTAATGTGCCCGAGGGGTTTGTCAAACTCCTCGTCTCCATCACCAAGCTCGCGATCGGGCCAGCGACTCGTCCGGAGTTCACGCTTTACCAGCACAAGCTCAGCGACGACGTGTCTATGCACCAGGCCGTGGTGCAATTCAAGGGAGGACGTTCTGCGTCTCGCCACTTCCGTTTTGTGGGAAGGGCCATGCCTACGGAGAGGCATGCCATGCAGATGGCTGCCCGTGAGGCGATAGCTCGCCTTCGGGACATTCTTCCTATGATGAAGACTCGTCGCTACCGCTACCTCCCATGCCATGTGCCATATACTTGTCACTATGCATTCGCCTGCCATAGGGGAGAGCGAGATGAAGCTATCGAGATGCTTGTTGAGTATCTCAAAGCTCTGGAGGAATCTTTCGACAACCTCGTGGACGATCTTGTGGCTGCCCGCATGGACTTAGTTCGGGGCGGTCCTGCCAGCAGGAAGGAGCTTCTCCACATGGCACCGCCACTGACTTTCGTCTCGTCCTCAGCATCTTATGCACCGGCCATTTTGGCCACTGCTCGCCGTCTGCCTACCACTGAGGAGTTCGACCGAGTCATCGCTCCTACTCCAGTCAGAGCTGCACCGCCTGCCGCACCCGCACTGCCGCCTGTCGCACCCGCGCCATCACCTCAGCGCAGTGCTACGCGCCTGGAGCCTACTAGGGAGGAGGTGGAGGTTGAGTCTCCTGCACCGCTGGGTCTTACCCTCGGCAAGGGGAAGGACATCTTCACCATCTCCGACTGAGTGCGCCGAGTAGCCGCGCGTTGTGTCTGCGTGTATGATATGTTTTATATGTACGTTAGTTTGTAGTAGTTGTGTACGCTGCATTCTGGAGGAGTGTGCTAGTCTAAATAACATGTCAGGAATGTGTACGCACATCCTGAGTGATGTATCGTATGTTTGCGTATCGCGTGTAAGATATGTGCTAAGCAGTCCTTCTCCGTGCGAAATCGTTTATGTTTTCTTGAAAAATCTTGAGGTCTTTTAAATTTTTGCCTTTGCAAGATTTTCCTTGTGCCACACAGTTCTTCTCATGAGTTTTGCAAAATAATACCCCAGAGTGGAAAATGTCTCGTCCGTGGACTCGTTCCATGCCCAATCAACCAGAAGAAGTTTATGGAACACAAACAAGCAACAACTTCACTCAGGGACAGTCTAGTCAACAGGACAGCGAAGCAGCCTTATCTCAAGTATGCCGCCTTTTCGAACAAAGCCAACAGCAACACCAAGAAATGATGAATCACGTCATCAATATGGGGAATCACCGTGAGCCATACCAACCACACTCCAAGTTGTCTGAACTGCAGAAGACACGCCCTTCAACGTTTGCTCACACTGATAGGCCACTTGAAGCCGATGATTGGCTTCGTGACATCGAAAGAAAGCTGATTATTGCTCAGTGTTCAGATCATGAGAAGGTGCTTTATGCACCTCACTACCTCACTGGAGCAGCTGCAGCATGGTGGGAAAACTTCCTACACATGCATCCCAGTGAACACAACATCACCTGGGAAGAGTTTAAGGAAGGCTTTCGTGGGGCACACATCCCCAGGAGCATCATAAAAATCAAGAAAAGAGAATTTGATGACCTCAAGCAAAGAGGCATGTCAGTGACAGAATACAACGGTCAGTTTACCCAGCTATCTCGTTATGCCTACGATGAGCATATGACTGAGAACAAAAGGATGGAAAAGTTTTTGGACGGCCTGGCACCAGCACTAAGATGCCAACTGGTCGTACACACTTTCCCGGATTTTAAAACTCTGGTTGACAAGGCCATTACCTTGGAGAATGAGCGCCGCAGTCTGGAAGATATTCGTAAGCGAAAGAGGGACAAGACGACTCTTGCTCGCAACAACCGAAGCAAGACTGATGTTCAGAGGATTGAAGCAAGAAAATCCACGACTACTGATCTAAGGCCAACCAGACAGTTTCATTCCAGGGACAAGGACTTCACATACCGTCCAGGGGTCACTTGCTATGCTTGTGGTGAAGAAGGGCACTATGCCAAACAGTGCCCAAAACCAAGGAACTCGGCCCCCAAACCGAACAATGGTGGGAACAATCCAGCCCCCAAGCGCAACAATTTCAATCCCAACAACAATCACAGGAAGGGTCACCTGAACCATGTGACCAGAGAAGAAGCGCAGAATGCCCCAGACATCGTGCTCGGTACGTTCCCTGTCAACACAGTACCTGCCACGGTTTTGTTTGATTCTGGAGCTTCTCACTCGTTCATTTCGAAGAGTTTTGTTTTGCAACATGGTTTTCCGATACTCCCTTTGGAAAAATCTATGATCATCAAGTCCCCCGGGAATAAGCAGATCACTCAGAGTTACTGCCAAGGAGTGATCATTGAGTTCGAAGGACTAAAGTTCCAAGCTAATCTCATCGTGTTGGAAAATAAAGGACTGGATGTCATCTTAGGGATGGACTGGTTGACCACCAACAAGGGATTTATTGATTGTTTCAATCGGACCGTGATTCTCACTCACCATCACGGCAAGACAATAAAAGTTACCGCTCAAGAGAGACCACGGTCACGGCAACCAAAATTGAACAAAGTGGACATTTCAGAACTGAGAAAAGTTCCAGTGGTGTGCGAGTTTCCTGACGTATTTCCTGAAGAACTACCAGGCATGCCACCAGACCGAGAGATAGAGTTCAGCATTGAACTAGCACCTGGCACCACTCCCATCTATAAGAAACCCTATAGAATGGCACCCTCAGAATTGGTAGAATTGAAGAAGCAGATAAAGGAATTACTGGACAAAGGATTTATTCGAGCCAGCTCCTCACCTTGGGGTTCGCCAGTATTATTCGCCAAGAAAAAGGATGGGACACTGAGATTGTGTATAGACTATCGAGCTCTCAATATGGTCACCATCAAAAACAAATATCCGATGCCACGGATAAATGATTTGTTTGACCAGCTCGCTCAAGCCAAGGTGTTCTCAAAAATTGATTTAAGATCGGGATATCATCAATTAAAAGTACGGACAGAAGATATCCCTAAGACAGCATTCACCTCCAGATACGGATTATATGAGTTCACAGTAATGCCGTTTGGACTGACGAACGCCCCCGCATATTTCGTCCACCTCATGAACAAAGTGTTTATGAAATTCATGGACAAATTTGTTGTGGTATTCATTGATGATATTCTGGTATACTCAAGGACACCAGAAGAGCATGCTGAGCATCTCAGAATTGTTTTGGGAGAATTAAGGAAACATCAATTGTACGCCAAATTTAGCAAGTGTGAATTTTGGCTAAGGCAAGTTGGTTTCCTAGGCCATATATTAACCCAAGAAGGCGTGGCCGTAGACCCAGAAAAAGTCAAAGCCATACTTGACTGGAAACCACCAGCCAACGTGACAGATGTGCGGAGTTTCCTAGGAATGGCCGGATATTACAGAAGATTTATTGAAGGATTCTCCACTGTGGCAAAACCAATGACACAGTTGCTCAAGAAAGACAAGAAATTTGTATGGACGGAAGCATGCGAGAAAAGCTTCCAAGAACTCAAGAAGAAACTAACAACCGCACCGGTCTTAACTGTGCCAGACATACACAAGAGTTTTGAAGTGTATTGTGACGCATCTCGGAAGGGCCTCGGATGTGTGCTGATGCAGGATGGCAAAGTTGTCGCGTATGCTTCCAGGCAACTACGGAAGCATGAGGAAAATTATCCAACTCATGACTTGGAGCTAGCAGCGGTCATCCATGCACTCAAGGAGTGGAGGCACTTTCTGTTGGGAAATCGTTGTGAAATATATACGGACCATAAGAGCCTTAAATATATTTTCACACAACCAGAGCTAAATTTACGCCAACGACGCTGGTTGGAATTGGTCAAGGACTATGATGTCGGCATTCACTACCATCCAGGGAAAGCAAATGTAGTGGCAGATGCTCTTAGTCGGAACCCCAGCCCGGGCAACGACAGTCCACAGAACTTGAGGCCTGAGTTTCAGCAGGAGTTCGCTAGACTCAACATGGTGTTAGTCTCTGAGGGCACCGTATCAAATCTGGAGATACAACCCACCCTAGTGGAACAAATTAAGAAGGCTCAGCAGGGACATCCCAGCATCGAAGGTATAAAGAGAAAAATGAACCTTGGCAAGGCTTCAGAGTTCGTCACAGACAATGAAGGAATATTATGGTACGGGGACAGACTTTGCGTACCTAACATTGAGGAACTCAAGCAACAAATCCTAACCGAAAGCCACACCGCTCCATACTCGATCCACCCTGGAGGAACCAAAATGTACAAAGACATTCAGGAAAGATTTTGGTGGCACGGTATGAAAAGGGATATAGCCGCATTTATTGCTTGTTGCGATTCATGTCAACGCATTAAAGCCGAGCATCAAAAGCCAGCAGGGCTACTCCAGCCAAACAGGATACCTGAGTGGAAATGGGATGAAATTGGAATGGACTTCATCGTCGGACTACCTCGATCGCAACGCGGAAATGATGCCATATGGGTCATCACAGATAGGCTAACCAAGGTAGCACATTTCATTCCCGTGAAGACGACCTACTCCACTCAAAGGCTAGCCAAGCTTTATCTCTCCCGTATAGTTTGTTTGCATGGAGTCCCAAAGACTATAATATCCGACCGAGGCACTCAATTTGTCTCTAAATTTTGGGATCACCTGCAACAAGCTCTGGGCACTCAACTAGCATTCAGTACAGCGTACCACCCTCAGACTGATGGACAAACGGAACGCGTGAACCAAATCCTAGAGGACATGCTGAGAGCCTGTGTGCTCACCTATGGATCCAGTTGGGAAGAAAGTTTGCCATATGCCGAGTTTGCTTACAACAACAGTTACCAAGCCAGCTTACAAATGGCACCCTTTGAAGCATTGTACGGACGGAGGTGTCGTACCCCACTGAATTGGTCAGAAACAGGTGACAGTCGTATCTTCGGCCCAGACATGCTCAAGGAGGCCGAGGAGAAGGTTAAGCAGATCAGGGACAGACTCAAGGCAGCCCAAAGCCGACAGAAGAGCTACTACGATCGGAAACATCGTGAGGTCAGCTTTGAACCCGGTGATTACGTATACCTCCGAGTGTCTCCTATGAGGGGCCTGCAACGGTTCAAAATTAAGGGGAAGCAAGCCCCGAGATTTATTGGACCATTCTGTATAGTTGCAGGAAGAGGCACAGTGGCCTACAAACTAGACCTTCCCAAGGAGCTGTCAGACGTCCATGACATGTTCCACGTCTCACAATTGAGAAAATGTGTAAGTAACCCGGAGAAGCATGTATCTCATGAGAGCATTGATGTGCAACCAGACCTCACCTACAGAGAGCGGCCAGTAAAGATTTTGGAAGAGTCTGAAAGGAGGACCCATCAAAAAACAACAAAAATTTTCAAGGTTCAGTGGAGCAACCACACCGAGGATGAAGCTACATGGGAAAGGGAAGATTTTCTCCAGGCAGAGTATCCATATCTATTTGAGGATCAGCAGAAATCTCGGGGACGAGATTTTTCCTAAGGGGGTAGGTGTTCTGACACCCAAAATCTTATTTGGCTTTTTTCAAACTTTTATTTGATTTGAGGGATGTTATTTAAAATTTTCTGAAGTACTCTCCCTCTCAAAATATTTTCTTTTATGACAAGTGTTTTGTTTTGGATTCACCCAAGACTTGATTTTGGTCTTGGAGGTTTTTCCTTCTTATGTGGACTCAAAACCAAATGCTTTTCACTTGGGAGATTTCTTTTGATAATTCTTTTTAAATAGCCCTAGGGCATTTGGAGTGATCTTCTCCCCTTTTCAAAATCTCCTCTTGCCATGACATGAGTGGAAATCCCCTCCCAAAAGCCATTCCCCATCTTTGTGCCAAGTTATACTTCAAATCTAGCAAGTTGAACCTCTCCATATATTTGTTTCCATTTAATTCTTATCAAAAATAATTTCTGCCTTCTATTTTGATCCTTGGAGGTTTTCAAAGGAACTACCATTTCTACTTTGAGTTTGGCCTCCAAACAAGTCTCCCTGGCTAGTCCTTAGAGCCCTCAACCAAGATCCATGAAGATCCACTGGTCTCCAGTTCAAATATTTCAAATTGTACTTGCTGCAAGTTTGGACCTTATTTGCCAAATTTGATGAAATTCATTTGAATTCTTCTCCTAAAAATCTGAGAAAATTCAGGCAGCCTCTGGGTGCATTGAGAGGTCACCTCACCAAGTCCCAGCTCCAGAATTTTTTTTCTTCATGCCAAATCTTTTCGTCGAGCACTTGATGGGCACTGTTTCTGTCATGTTCAGAAAATTCAGTTAACAGTTTCAGAGCTGCTGTCGTTTTCTTCAGAGCTCGTTGTCGATCTCGCCAGTAGCCGCGGTGGCGCCTTGCTCCCTGTCCCCTCCTTCTTATCTCTGCGCCGCACGATCACCTGGAAGGTTACGGGCGTCGGCGACGAGCAGGAGGAGGTGCGCCACCCGTGAGCGACGGCAGCGGCGGCTTTGCGCCCGCCAGAGAGAGGCGCCGCGTAGACGGCGCCGTCCAGCGCCGCCCAAGCCACCGGAGGCCGCCGCGTGGCCACCCACTCACCCGTGCGCGCTGCCACCCTTCGTCGTGAACTGGTAGGCGCGGAGCGCGCTCTCTGCCGCCTCCGTGCCCGTACGGCCGCCCCGTCGAGGATCGGCGTATTACGCCTTGCCCGACCAAGGTTTAGCGGTGGAACGGCACCAGTGATCTTCCCTGATGGTGCCTAGCCCCCTAAACCCCCTGCCCAACCTCTGCCTCGCCGTAATCGCTCGCCGGAGATACCCCGTTCACGGCCACCCCCTCGAATCGCCTATAAATAGAGGCCCCGAGCTCGAACTCGAACCCACACCACCTCTGCACTCCACCAATACCACGCCAAGCCACTGGAAGAGCCCCGAGAGAGCCTTCTTCCCCAACTCCGGCCGCCTCGACCCGCCACGGGACCCAGCTCGATTCACTCCCGTGCATGCACCCCTACCCCTCAGCTCTTGCCAGTAGCCTTCTAGTGCATCCACTCTGCTGACCCGTGCTTCAATTTGGAGTTTGCAGCACCCACCGGAGTTCTCCACCATCGCCCGAGCCACCGTCCGCCGGAGAAAGTGTCGCCGTCGACGTGGTGCTCTCCGTCGGCCAAGTCCACCACCCATCGACGCGGAAGAACACACTGAACCTCTTGGTACCCTCCGATCTCCCTGCCTCGCCGTGGTTCAACGCCGGCGACCACCGCAGCCTTCGGGCGCCGGCGAAGTTTTAAACCTGACATGTGGGACCCCCCCGTCAGCCTCTCTTCTTTTCCCCCTCGAACCGTTTTCTGTTGGCGCCTTCGGGCAGAGTGCGTTTTCTCTTTGGGCTGGCGCATTTCTTTCCGAACCGTTTTCTGTTTTCTCAGTTAAGTCCCTGGATCTTTTCTGTTTCATCACAGATTAGTCCCTAGACTAAAACCCTTATATCTTTTTAATAAAAGATGATTTTTGAATGATTCTTTTTCTGTCAGTCTTATATTTTTGTCTAGTTTTTTATAGCATTTATTTGGAAAAAATTTGGAACAAATTTTATGCACGCGATGATTTTCACGATAGTGTACGGTTTCGATTATACCGTAGGTTCCGGAGGAGGTGACGGAGCCGCGAACTTCGCCGAGCTAGACTCCGACTTCTCCGAACCAGGCAAGCATGTTTGAACCTTGATATGATAGGTGTTTTGCATGTTTGCTTGAATGGTTTGTGCATGGCATATGAGCATCGGTGAGTATCTCGTTGCATGTAAGGCAACTATCCGTGTGTTCCGAAGTTACTGTGATCTCTGATGAGAGATGGCCTAGTCATGTGGTGACATGAAAGGCAGTAAGGTGGTATTGTTGTAGCATGCCAGCCTTACGACATCCGATAAACTCCGACGTTAACGTGGACTGAGTCACGTTACCGTTCTTCCCCTTTCGTGCTGCCACATGTTTTCTGCAAAGAATACGGTTTAGTAAGTTGTTAACCTCTTTCCGTGTACACACCAAATAGAGGGGCCGGGATGAGGGTTCCATGGCCCTGGATTAAAGCCAGTCATCCGGTCAGGGGGCATGGGTGTTTCCGGTTGGGACCGAGAGGGGGGCACCCCTTAGAGCGCGCGTATATAAATTTGATCCCATGCTACGCGAGGTTGTAGCCTCCCCGTCTCAAAGTTTTTCTTGAACGTTGCCGAGGGTGATTCCTGGCTTCGGAATGTTGAATGGGTGTGTACTGGTTAGATGTGTTTCTTCCAAAACACCGTAAACGGAACTAGTCCCCGTGACTACTGAAATCCGTTGGCTGTGGTTAAAGTACAAACTCTGCAGAGTCAAATCCTTCCGAGTCATCGTATCCATGGTCAAGGACCGTGACCAGTGTATCCATATCTATGTCAAATCCTCGTGGTATTTCCCCGGTGAACAAGCTTGAGTGGTAAATTGGTTGAACGTTATTCCGTGGATGGACTAACCCTGTTGTTTATTTCATACCTGATTATGCCCTTGAAATGATTTAAATTCTTGAGCTACTGAGATATCAAGTTATGAAATATAAGCCCTTTTTGTGATGTCGCTCAGACGTCCGACTGTGGCACTCTTGTTATTTACTTTTGATATAATCCCTTTATGTGATGTCACTCAGACGTCCGACTGTGGCACTCTTGTTATTTACTTTTGATATAAGCCCTTTATGTGACGTCGCTCAGACGTCCGACTGTGGCACTCTTGTTATTTACTTTTGATATAAGCCCTTTATGTGATGTCGCTTAGACGTCCGACTGTGGCACTCTTGTTATTTACTTTTGATATAAGCCCTTTATGTGATGTCGCTCAGACGTCCGACTGTGGCACGCACTGTCATTTATATTCTATTATAAGCCCTTTATGTGGTGTCGCCTTGACGCCCGACTGCGGCATTGTTATTCTTTTGTATCCTTCGAGGAGTCATTCAGACACTCGATTGGCCCTCAGTATTACTTTGGGATTTCGGGAGGACTACCGCCCGACTTCTCTTTTATTTTCCCATGCATTATTATCTCAATGTCTGAGTGCGCTTGTTAATCTGTTCATATGCATCATGTTTACATTTGTTATATCTTATGTCCGAACTGTCTTGCAAGTACTTTCATAGTACTCACCTGGCTTGTTGATTTGGCCAGATGTTGACGAAGGCGATCTCATGGATGAAGAGTTTGATAGTGAGTCCGACGCCTAGAGGAGTCCCAGTCAGTCCCGTGCGATCCTGGATGTTGGTCACTTGTATTATATACGCTTCCGCCACCCACAATAAGTTTCCTCGAGCCTCACTCCGATGCTCGAAGAGCTGTTAGATTCAGGAGTCATGTCACCCACTTCACTATGATATATCCACCACCGCGTTTATTGCGAGTCAGTAGTTATGCCACCCTAGCCGCCTTTATGTGTTATATCGGCGTGTTTGTAATAAATTGTTGAGCAGTCTCTGCTCAACCTTGTATTATATTTAGTACTCCTGGTTTTCTTCTGTGATCAAGAAATTGTCTACCAGTGAGAAGGATTCTTCTCTACTGGTCCGTAAAAGGGATCGGTCTCTCAATAAATATTTTTATTGGAAAACCGGTCGTGACACCCGACGCTCAGGCTAAGCGCTTCGGACCTTCAATCATGTCCGGATCCAACCTTCAAGGCCGGTGGATGGCCTCCTCTGTCACAGAGGAGGACATCAAGAAGCTAAGAGAAGCCAGGTATCTGACAGCCGAAATCTCGCACAGGCTGCCTGCTCAAGGGCAGGTCATCCCCACTCCCGAACCCAACGAGAGTGTCGTATTTGTTTCCCACTTCCTCCGAGGGCTAGGCTTTAGTCTTGATCCCTTTGTTAGAGGGCTTATGTTCTATTACGGGCTCGATTTCCATGATCTGGCTCCGGATTCCATCCTTCACATCTCGTCGTTCATCGTCGTGTGTGAGGCCTTCCTCTGCATCACCCCACACTTCGGCTTATGGCTCAAGTCCTTCAATGTGAAGCCGAAGATGATCGATGGGCGACACGCAGAATGCGGAGGTGCCATAATAAGCAAAGGTGCCGATGCTCCATGGCCAAAGGGTTCCTTCCCGGAGATGTCCAACTTATGGCAGCGGGAGTGGTTTTACATCACGGTTCCCCGAAGTACTAGGTGGGCAGCTGCCCCCGCTTTTCGTTTGGGCCCCCCGCCACAAATGGCGTCATGGGTCAACAAGGGGCTGGACTGGGGGCCGGTTAATGACGTGCCGACATTGCAGAGTCGCATCCGGGATCTCCTCAAGAGACATGTCAGCCTTGTCAAGGTAATGCAAGTCATGCTAGTTCGTCGGGTCCTGCCATGCCAACGTCGACCTCTCCGTATGTGGGAGTTCAACCCGGAAGGACCGCGAACTATTCTGCAATTCTTCGGCGTGACGCTCGAAGAGATGTATGGATTGTTCTTCGGATCACGAATAAAGTGTCCGGACACCACCGAGGATGCGGGTCTGAACTGCAATCATCCAGATTCCCACGTAAGTAATTCTGCGGCCGAACCATGCCGTCTTTTCATTTGTCACAACATCATTGTGAAAAAATTGCTCTTTGAACAGGACTGGATAAAAAAGGCGAAGATGATCAGGTGTTCGGCCCCCTTCCCGAAGGCTCTCCGGATCCCGTACTACCCAGGATGCTTGAGCACGCACCTTATCAAGTGCCATCAGGGGAAGATAAAGGGAGGAATAAAGAAGCCGAGAGCGGACCTCACACATTACTCATCCAAACTGGGGGAATTAGTGTCTCCGCAAAGGAGGATGATCGGGGAGAAGAATCTAGAATTCCCTCTCCCCAAGGAAGGAAAAGGACCGCCTCTGAAAACTTGGAAACGAGGGTTTCCAAACGAGGGACGAAACCTTCACCAGGGGGCCCTGCCCCGGGGGGCATCCTTACCGCACCGTGCCCGCAAGGGGGCCAACCCTCCACCGAGCTGTAAGTGAACAAGAGTACTTTGGTAAATATATCCTGCTTTATCTCTGAGGACAATAACCGAGACATATATCTTGCAGTCCGGCTCGTAGCCCTTCTCGACAGAGTTCGTCTTCAGGGGATCTTCTTCCGGAGATGATGGAGAGCGAAACGCCTCCCCTTGTTTCCCCGCCTCATGAGGCGGGCGACCCTGAGGTGTCGTCACGGAGGACTTCTCCTGATCCACCAAGGCCAGAAGGTAACCCTTCGGCCACCTGAAGTCCGGAGTATTCGGCTCCTAAGGAGAGCGACAGAAAGAATCCGGGACTGACCGGTGTGCAACCGGACGCACTAATGGGTCTTCTGGAGCAAGCGACTATCTCAGAGGCGCATCGTACATTAATGGGTACGGTGGTTGAGAGGATTTCATCCGCCAAAAGTGGGTTGCATGAAGCTTTTATGAGCCTGCTAAGAGGCTTTGAGGTACGCAAAGTAATATATGTATTTTTTACGGTACCGCGCACGCTAGGTGTGCCCTATACAGATAGTAGCCCCTGAGACTCTGGTTGCTGTCCAAAGGCGGCAAACAAAGGATCATAGTCCCAGGTAATGATCATGCTGCTTTCATGTGCAGGCGGCTGAGGGTCCGGTGGCTGGCCGGACTGGCGAGTTTGCCGAACTGAGGCGGCAACTTGATGCGGCAGATGCCGACATTGTGCTTGTAAACAAGCGGCTTGACGAGGCACATGGTATGTATTTTCCGGTGGTCAACAGATATTAAGAGGAGCATGATGCTAGTATCTATAATATGCTGTGACTGCAGATGGAGCTGCTACCGTGGAGACCCTTTGGGCGGAGCTTGCCCGAGCCAAGGAACAAGCCAGGAGACGTGATGCGGCCGCCCTAAAGGCGGCCGAAGAGTTAAGAGCCGAACAGGCTGCTCATCGCCAGAGCGAAGATAAAATAGCCCAGATGGCTATTCAGCTGAAGGATGCCGCCGACCGGTATGAGCTTCTTGAAAAGGAAAGCCAAGCGAAAGCGGCAGGCCTGAAGAAAGCCTTGGTAGCAGCCAAGGAAACCCGCTCTAAAATCAGAGCGGCGAAGGAGGAGCTTCGTCAAGCCGGAGATATCACGGCTGGGAAGCCCTTTTTGTTGCGGACGAAGTTCGGAGATCCGAAGTATGCCCCTCTGGATCAATTATAGAGTGCTGCAGACGCGTACTTGGACTTGGCAACGAGTGCTGCTGATGCGACTGAGTTTTTCAAAGATCAGAAAGATCATGAAGTGGAAAGATTGTTCTGGTCGCAGTTCAGTGCTCCCACGCGTCTGCTGCTGTTAAATGAACAAATGGCCGAGTGGGCTGAGCTCCATAGATTATCCGGACTTGCCATGAGGTCTGTCGTGGATCATCTTTGGCCGGAGGGACCGAGGCCGAATAGTTATTTTTTGTTTAGTTCAACGATTCCTTGGTGCTGTGCCGCATATCGACGCTGTAAAGAGGTCGGCGTGCATAGAGGGTGCGTGGATGGCTCTTGCCCATGTTAAGACATGCTGGGCGGAGATGGAGGTCACCGCTATTGCAACCCAGGATCCGGCCGTAGGCCAGGTCTCGGCCGAGCACTATTTTGAAGAGGTCCTGGAAGGTGCTCGTTTAATAGAGGCTCAGTGCTCGAAGAGTATCATGTTCGAGTGACATGTATCCCAACTGTAAAAACAATGCTATTTGGATTATAAAGGCTGTGTTTATACTTTTGCCTGAAAGTATTATGATGCCTCCTGTGCGGCCGTTTATGTATGTATATAACCTGAAAGTTGGCAGTCGTCGGCTTCAGCCCCCACACATATAATGCGGGGGTGTTTGAAAAAGCGCGTATTCACTCTTGATCCAACGTCTTGGTCCATTAAGGAGGTGATAGCGCGGCAAACAAGGCAATCGGACTATATAGCTTTAACACTTTCACTTAGCCATAGGAGTTTGACGGTGGGGCTACTATATAGCTGTCGGGGATCGTAGCAGAATTTAAATTTTTTTCTATGCATCACCAAGATCCATCTATGGAGTATACTAGCAACGAGGGGAAAGGAGTGCATCTACATACCCTTGTAGATCGCGAGCGGAAGCGTTCCAATGAACGGGGTTGATGGAGTCGTACTCGCCGTGATCCAAATCACCGATGACCGAGTGCCGAACGGACGGCACCTCCGCGTTCAACACACGTACGGAGCAGCGACGTCTCCTCCTTCTTGATCCAGCAAGGGGGAAGGAGAGGTTGATGGAGATCCAGCAGCACGACGGTGTGGTGGTGGATGTAGCGGGATCTCGGCAGGGCTTCGCCGAGCTTCTGCGAGAGGGAGAGGTGTTGCAGGGGGAGAGGGAGGCGCCCAGGGCAGTGGTATTGCTGCCCTCCCTCCCCCCTTTATATAGGCCCCCTGGGAGGGGGGGGGCCGGCCTGGAACCCATCTACATGGGGGGCGGCGGCCAGGGGGGAGACTTGCCCCCCAAGGCAAGTGGGGCGCCCCCCACCCTAGGGTTTCCAATCCTACGCGCAGGGGGGAGGCCCATGGGGGGCGCCCCAGCCCACTAAGGGCTGGTTCCCTTCCCACTTCAACCCATGGGACCCTCCGGGATAGGTGGCCCCACCCGGTGGACCCCCGGGACCCTTCCGGTGGTCCCGGTACAATACCGGTGACCCCCGAAACTTTCCCGGTGGCCGAAACTTGACTTCCTATATATAATTCTTCACCTCAGGACCATTCCAGAACTCCTCGTGACGTCCGGGATCTCATCCGGGACTCCGAACAACTTTCGGGTTTCCGCATACTCATATCTCTACAACCCTAGCGTCACCGAACCTTAAGTGTGTAGACCCTACGGGTTCGGGAGACATGCAGACATGACCGAGACGCCTCTCCAGTCAATAACCAACAGTGGGATCTGGATACCCATGTTGGCTCCCACATGTTCCATGATGATCTCATCGGATGAACCAGGATGTCGAGGATTCAATCAATCCCGTATACAATTCCCTTTGTCAATCGGTATGCTACTTGCCCGAGATTCGATCGTTCGTATCCCAATACCTTGTTCAATCTCGTTACCGGCAAGTCTCTTTACTCGTACCGTAATGCATGATCCTGTGGCTAACTCCTTAGTCACATTGAGCTCATTATGATGATGCATTACCGAGTGGGCCCAGAGATACTTCTCCGTCATACGGAGTGACAAATCCCACTCTCGATCCGTGTCAACTCAACAGACACTTTCGGAGATACCTGTAGTGTACCTTTATAGTCACCCAGTTACGTTGTGACGTTTGGCACACCCAAAGCACTCCTACGGTATCCGGGAGTTGCACGATCTCATGGTCTAAGGAAAAGATACTTGACATTGGAAAAGCTCTAGCAAACGAACTACACGATCTTTGAGCTATGCTTAGGATTGGTCTTGTCCATCACATCATTCTCCTAATGATGTGATCCCGTTATCAATGACATCCAATGTCCATAGTCAGGAAACCATGACTATCTGTTGATCAACGAGCTAGTCAACTAGAGGCTTACTAGGGACACATTGTGGTCTATGTATTCACACATGTATTACGATTTCCGGATAACACAATTATAGCATGAACAATAGACAATTATCATGAACAAAGAAATATAATAATAACCATTTATTATTGCCTCTAGGGCATATTTCCAATAGTCTCCCACTTGCACTAGAGTCAATAATCTAGTTACATTGTGATGAATCGAACACCCATTTCGTCCTGGTGTTGATCATGTTTTGCTCTGGGGAGAGGTTTAGTCAACGGATCTGCTACATTCAGGTCCGTATGTACTTTACAAATATCTATGTCTCCATTTTGAACACTTTCACGAATGGAGTTGAAGCGACGCTTGATATGCCTGGTCTTCCTGTGAAATGTGGGCTCCTTCGCAAGGGCAATAGCTCCAGTGTTGTCACAGAAGAGAGTCATCGGGCCCGACGCATTGGGAATCACCCCTAGGTCGGTAAAGAACTCCTTCATCCAGACTGCTTCCTGTGCTGCCTCCGAGGCTGCCATGTACTCCGCTTCACATGTAGATCCCGCCACGACGCTTTGCTTGCAACTGCACCAGCTTACTGCTCCTCCATTCAAAATATACACGTATCCGGTTTGTGACTTCGAGTAATCCAGATCTGTGTCGAAGCTAGCGTCGACGTAACCCTTTACGACGAGCTCTTCGTCACCTCCATAAACGAGAAACATATCCTTAGTCCTCTTCAGGTACTTTAGGATATTCTTGACCGCTGTCCAGTGTTCCATGCCGGGATTACTTTGGTACCTTCCTACCAAACTTACGGCAAGGTTTACATCAGGTCTGGTACACAGCATGGCATACATAATAGACCCTATGGCCGAGGCATAGGGGATGACACTCATCCTTTCTCTATCTTCTGCCATGGTCGGGCATTGAGCCATGCTCAATTGCACACCTTGCAATACAGGCAAGAACCCCTTCTTGGACTAATCCATATTGAACTTCTTCAATATCTTGTCAAGGTACGTACTCTGTGAAAGACCAATGAGGCGTCTTGATCTATCTCTATAGATCTTGATGCCTAATATATAAGCAGCTTCTCCAAGGTCCTTCATTGAAAAACACTTATTCAAATAGGCCTTTATACTTTCCAAGAATTCTATATCATTTCCCATCAAGAGTATGTCATCCACATATAATAAGAGAAATGCTACAGAGCTCCCACTCACTTTCTTGTAAACACAGGCTTCTCCATAAGTCTGTGTAAACCCAAACGCTTTGATCATCTCATCAAAGCGAATGTTCCAACTCCGAGATGCTTGCACCAGCCCATAGATTGAGCGTTGGAGCTTGCATACTTTGTTAGCATTCTTAGGATCGACAAAACCTTCCGGCTGCATCATATACAATTCTTCCTTAAGGAAGCCGTTAAGGAATGCCGTTTTGACGTCCATCTGCCATATCTCATAATCATAGTATGCGGCAATTGCTAACATGATTCGGACGGACTTCAGCTTCGCTACGGGTGAGAAAGTCTCATCGTAGTCAACCCCTTGAACTTGTCGATAACCCTTAGCGACAAGTCGAGCCTTATACATGGTCACATTACCATCCGCGTCTATCTTCTTCTTAAAGATCCATTTATTTTCTATGGCTCGCCGATCATCGGGCAAGTCAGTCAAAGTCCATACTTCGTTTTCATACATGGATCCTATCTCGGATTTCATGGCTTCTAGCCATTTGTCGGAATCCGGGCCCGCCATCACTTCTTCATAGTTCGAAGGTTCACCGTTGTCTAACAACATGATTTCCAGGACAGGGTTGCCGTACCACTCTGGTGCGGAACGTGTCCTCGTGGACCTATGAAGTTCAGCAGTAACTTGATCCGAAGCTTCATGATCATCATCATTAGCTTCCTCCCCAATCGGTGTAGGCACCACAGGAACATCTTCCCGCGCTGCGCCACTTTCCGGTTCAGAAGGGGTGACTATCACCTCATCAAGTTCCACTTTCCTCCCACTTAATTCTTTCGAGAGAAACTCTTTCTCCAGAAAGGACCCGTTCTTGGCAACGAAGATCTTGCCTTCGGATCTGAGGTAGAAGGTATACCCAATAGTTTCCTTAGGGTATCCTATGAAGACGCATTTCTCCGACCTGGGTTCGAGCTTTTCAGGTTCAAGTTTCTTGACATAAGCATCGCATCCCCAAACTTTTAGAAACGACAGCTTAGGTTTCTTCCCAAACCATAATTCATACGGTGTCGTCTCAACGGATTTCGACGGAGCCCTATTTAAAGTGAATGCGGCAGCCTCTAAAGCATAGCCCCAAAATGAGAGCAGTAAATCAGTAAGAGACATCATAGATCGCACCATATCCAATAGAGTGCGATTACGACGTTCGGACACACCGTTTCGCTGAGGTGTTCCAGGCGGCGTGAGTTGTGAAACGATTCCACATTTCCTGAAGTGTGCACCAAATTCGTGACTTAAATATTCTCCACCACGATCTGATCGTAAGAATTTTATTTTCCTGTCATGTTGATTCTCAACCTCACTCTGAAATTCCTTGAACTTTTCAAAGGTTTCAGACTTGTGTTTCATTAGGTAGACATACCCATATCTACTTAAGTCATCAGTGAGAGTGAGAACATAACGATATCCTCCGCGAGCCTCAACACTCATTGGACCGCACACATCGGTATGTATAATTTCCAATAAGTTGGTTGCTCGCTCCATTGTTCCGGAGAACGGAGTCTTGGTCATCTTACCCATGAGGCATGGTTCGCACGTGTCAAATGATTCGTAATCAAGAGACTCCAAAAGTCCATCTGCATGGAGCTTCTTCATGCGCTTGACACCAATGTGACCAAGGCGGCAGTGCCACAAGTATGTGGGACTATCGTTATCAACTTTAGATCTTTTGGTATTCACACTATGACTATGTGTAACATCACGTTCGAGATTCATCAAGAATAAACCATTGACCAGCGGGGCATGACCATAAAACATATCTCTCATATAAATAGAACAACCATTATTCTCGGATTTAAATGAGTAGCCATCTCGAATTAAACGAGATCCAGATACAATGTTCATGCTTAAAGCTGGCACTAAATAACAATTATTGAGGTTTAAAACTAATCCCGTAGGTAGATGCAGAGGTAGCGTGCCGACGGCGATCACATCGACCATGGAACCATTCCCGACGCGCATCGTCACCTCGTCCTTTGCCAGTCTCCGTTTATTCCGCAGTTCCTATTTTGAGTTACAAATATGAGCAACCGCACCGGTATCAAATACCCAGGAGCTACTACGAGTACTGGTAAGGTACACATCAATTACATGTATATCGCATATACCTTTGGTGTTGCCGGCCTTCTTATCCGCTAAGTATTTGGGGCAGTTCCGCTTCCAGTGACCACTTCCCTTGCAATAAAAGCACTCAGTCTCAGGCTTGGGTCCATTCCTTGGCTTCTTCCCAGTAACTGGCTTACCGGGCGCGGCAACTCCCGTGCCGTCCTTCTTGAAGTTCTTCTTACCCTTGCCCTTCTTGAACTTAGTGGTTTTATTCACCATCAACACTTGATGTTCCTTTTTGATCTCCACCTCCGCTGATTTCAGCATTGAATATACTTCGGGAATGGTCTTTTCCATCCCCTGCATATTGAAGTTCATCACAAAGCTCTTGTAGCTTGGTGGAAGCGACTGAAGGATTCTGTCAATGACCGCGTCATCCGGGAGATTAACTCCCAGCTGAGACAAGCGGTTGTGTAACCCAGACATTCTGAGTATGTGCTCACTAACAGAACTGTTTTCCTCCATTTTACAGCTGAAGAACTTGTCGGAGACTTCATATCTCTCGACCCGGGCATGAGCTTGGAAAACCATTTTCAGCTCTTCGAACATCTCATATGCTCCATGTTTCTCAAAACGCTTTTGGAGACCCGGTTCTAAGCTATAAAGCATGCCGCACTGAACGAGGGAGTAATCATCAGCACGTGATTGCCAAGCGTTCATAACGTCTTGGTTCTCTGGGATTGGTGCTTCACCTAGCGGTGCTTCTAGGACATAATCTTTCTTTGCAGCTATGAGGATGATCCTCAGGTTCCGGACCCAGTCCGTATAGTTGCTGCCATCATCTTTCAGCTTGGTTTTCTCTAGGAACGCGTTGAAGTAGAGGACAACATGGGCCATTTGATCTACAAGACATATTGTAAAGATTTTAGACCAAGTTCATGATAATTAAGTTCATATAATCAAATTATTCAATGAACTCCCACTCAGATAGACATCCCTCTAGTCATCTAAGTGAAACATGATCCGAGTTAACTAGGCCGTGTCCGATCATCACGTGAGACGGACTAGTCAAGATCGGTGAACATCTCCATGTTGATCGTATCTTCTATACGACTCATGCTCGACCTTTCGGTCCTCCGTGTTCCGAGGCCATGTCTGTACATGCTAGGCTCGTCAAGTCAACCTAAGTGTATTGCGTGTGCTCCGAGGCCATGTCTGTACATGCCAGGCTCGTCAACACCCGTTGTATGCGAACGTTAGAATCTATCACACCCGATCATCACGTGGTGCTTCGAAACAACGAACCTTCGCAACGGTGCACAGTTAGGGGGAACACTTTCTTGAAATTATCATAAGGGATCATCTTACTTACTACCGTCGTTCTAAGCAAATAAGATGCAAAACATGAAAACCTCACATGAAATCAAATAGTGACATGATATGGCCAATATCATTTTGCACCTTTGATCTCCATCTTCGGGGCGCCATGACCATCTTTGTCACCGGCATGACACCATGATCTCCATCATCATGATCTCCATCATCGTGTCTTCATGAAGTTGTCACGCCAACGATTACTTCTACTTCTATGGCTAACGCATTTACCAACAAAGTAAAGTAATTTACATGGCGTTATTCAATGACACGCAGGTCATACAAAATAATAAAGACAACTCCTATGGCTCCTGCCGGTTGTCATACTCATCGACATGCAAGTCGTGATTCCTATTACAAGAATATGATCAATCTCATACATCACATATATCATTCATCACATCTTCTGGCCATATCACATCACATAGCACATGCTGCAAAAACAAGTTAGACGTCCTCTAATTGTTGTTGCAAGTTTTTACGTGGCTTGTATAGGTTTCTAGCAAGAACGTTTCTTACCTACGTAAAACCACAACGTGATATGCCAATTTCTATTTACCCTTCATAAGGACCCTTTTCATCGAATCCGTTCCGACTAAAGTGGGAGAGACAGACACCCGCTAGCCACCTTATGCAACTAGTGCATGTCAGTCGGTGGAACCTGTCTCACGTAAGCGTACGTGTAAGGTCAGTCCGGGACGCTTCATCCCACAATGCCGCCGAAACAAGATAAGACTAGTAGCGGCAAGAAGAATTGGCAACATCTACGCCCACAACTGCTTTGTGTTCTACTCATGCATAGTAACTACGCATAGGCCTGGCTCTGATACCACTGTCGGGGATCGTAGCAGAATTTAAAATTTTTCCTACGCATCACCAAGATCCATCTATGGAGTATACTAGCAACAAGGGGAAAGGAGTGCATCTACATACCCTTGTAGATCGCGAGCGGAAGCGTTCCAATGAACGGGGTTGATGGAGTCGTACTCGCCGTGATCCAAATCACCGATGACCGAGTGCCGAACGGACGGCACCTCCGCGTTCAACACACGTACGGAGCAGCGATGTCTCCTCCTTCTTGATCCAGCAAGGGGGAAGGAGAGGTTGATGGAGATCCAGCAGCACGACGGCGTGGTGGTGGATGTAGCGGGATCTCGGCAGGGCTTCGCCGAGCTTCTGCGAGAGGGAGAGGTGTTGCAGGGGGAGAGGGAGGTGCCCAGGGCTGTGGTATTGCTGCCCTCCCTCCCCCCTTTATATAGGCCCCCTGGGAGGGGGGGCGCCGGCCTGGAACCCATCTACATGGGGGGGCGGCTGCCAGGGGGAGACTTGCCCCCCAAGGCAAGTGGGGCGCCCCCCCCACCCTAGGGTTTCCAACCCTAAGCGCAGGGGGGAGGCCCATGGGGGGTGCCCCAGCCCACTAAGGTCTGGTTCCCTTCCCACTTCAGCCCATGGGGCCCTCCGGGATAGGTGGCCCCACCTGATGGACCCCCGGGACCCTACCGGTGGTGCCGGTACAATACCAGTGACCCCCGAAACTTTCCCGGTGGCCGAAACTTGACTTCCTATATATAATTCTTCACCTCCGGACCATTCCGGAACTCCTCGTGACGTCCGGGATCTCATCCGGGACTCCGAACAACTTTCGGGTTTCCGCATACTCATATCTCTACAACCCTAGCGTCACCGAACCTTAAGTGTGTAGACCCTACGGGTTCGGGAGACATGCAGACATAACCGAGACGCCTCTCCAGTCAATAACCAACAGCGGGATCTGGATACCCATGTTGGCTCCCACATGTTCCCGATGATCTCATCGGATGAACCACGATGTCGAGGATTCAATCAATCCCGTATACAATTCCCTTTGTCAATCGGTATGCTACTTGCCCGAGATTCGATCGTCGGTATCCCAATACCTTGTTCAATCTCGTTACCGGCAAGTCTCTTTACTCGTACCGTAATGCATGATCCCGTGGCTAACTCCTTAGTCACATTGAGCTCATTATGATGATGCATTACCGAGTGGGCCCAGAGATACCTCTCCGTCATACGGAGTGACAAATCCCAGTCTCGATCCGTGCCAACTCAACTGACACTTTCGGAGATACCCGTAGTGTACCTTTATAGTCACCCAGTTACGTTGTGACGTTTGGCACACCCAAAGCACTCCTACGGTATCCGGGAGTTGCACGATCTCATGGTCTAAGGAAAAGATACTTGACATTGGAAAAGCTCTAGCAAACGAACTACACGATCTTTGAGCTATGCTTAGGATTGGGTCTTGTCCATCACATCATTCTCCTAATGATGTGATCCCGTTATCAATGACATCCAATGTCCATTGTCAGGAAACCATGACTATCTGTTGATCAACGAGCTAGTCAACTAGAGGCTTACTAGGGACACATTGTGGTCTATGTAACACAATTATAGCATGAACAATAGACAATGATCATGAACAAAGAAATATGATAATAACCATTTATTATTGCCTCTAGGGCATATTTCCAACAATAGCCCCTGGTACTTCCGCGCTCATCAGAATACGGGGCGCGTACATACATGACCGGGAAACCGGCCATTCGTTAATGCGGAGGAATCGCGAAGATTCCGCTGGGTCATCGAGTGGTTGACCAGTCTCGCGCTTTATCATGACAGTCAGTTTTCGGCTTTCTCTACTGAGGTGCTCATCCAGATGAACCAGGGCACAATCGTAGTAGTTCTCCCGGTGCCACCTTAGCCGATAGAGTGGAACGTAAGGTAGCAAAACATGGGAGCCGGGCAAACCCAGCTATTGACCAAAGACATGATTCAGAGCTGATGCATATAAGGCCAAACTCGCGACGCCGAACACTCCCTAAGGTATTCGGACTTTACAACATATACCGGGCTGAGTAACGCCCTTGATAATGAACCCTGAATTTCCAGGTACGTGCATTAGTCTGACGTGGTGAAATGCCAATACGCCATCATCCCTCTCGGTTGTGTTGAGTATCCAGAGGGTGTACAGCAATAAGAGACAGTAAGAAAGGTTTACACAGGGTCTTAATCTAAAAAGAAACCTTTGAGCGGGGCCCTGCTGCACGTCTGCACATGTGTCTCCGTTGTGCCGTATCCTGGAAGGGTGTAGCACGATGATCATCTGTAAAAGAAAAAACCCAGGTGAAAGTATTCGTGCGAAAAATTGATTATTCATAATGAACCATTAAAATTCAATCTAAATAAGGTCAAGCCAAACTGTAGTCCTTTTTAAATCCGGGAACCCCCTAGCACCACCTATAGGGGTATATCCATCGACCCAATCTCGGGTTTATCTGAGCTGTTACAACTAGTGGTGTGCCGGACTCGTCTAGCCGTGTCCGCGGTCTTGATGACCGATCATTTATTCTGGTTGGAGAGGTCGTTCAGTGTTCGGCTGCTAGAGCCGCCACACATTCTTCCGCACATAAGGAACGCTCTGTGTTTCCGCTAACTGTGATGATGCCACGTGGACCGGGCATCTTAAGCTTAAGATAAGCGTCATGCGGTACTGCATTAAAACAAGCGAAGGCCGTTCTTCCGAGTAGTGCTTGATAGCCGCTTCGGAATGGAGCGATGTCGAAGGTTAACCTTTTACTTCGGAAGTTGTCGGGAGAACCGGATACAACCTCTAGTACTAGAGAGCCCGTGCAGCGGGCCTCTAAGCCTAGTATTACTCCTTTAAAGGTAGTATTGCTTTGGCTGATTATTGTCGGGTCTATCCCCATTTTGCGGACGGTGTCCTGATATATCAGATTAAGACTACTTCCGCCGTCCATAAGGACTCGGGTGAGATGGTATCCGTCAATTATTGGGTCTAGTACCAAGGCAGCCGATCCTCCGTGCCGGATAGTAGTCGGGCGATCCCTGCGATCGAAAGTCATCGGGCAGGCCGACCAAGGGTTGAACTTGGGGGTGACGGGCTCCACGACGCATACGTCTCGGAGTGCGCGTTTGGTCCTCCTCTTCGTTACATGAATCATGTTCAATGTTTTGACCTCTGGTGGGAATTTTTTCTGTGCCCCAGTGTTTTGCTGGCGAGGCTCATCCTCGTCTTCACTTGGTGTCTCCCTCCCCTTGTGTTCGGCGTTTAGATTGCCGGCCTGCTTGAAGACCCAGCATTCTCTGTTGGTGTGATTTGCAGGTTTGTCGGAGGTGCCATGAATCTGACATAATCTGTCTAGAATCTTGTTTAGGCTGGACGGTCCATCTCTGGTGCCTTTGAATGGCTGTTTCCGTTGACCGGTCGAGAGCCCCTGAATCCGGCGTTTACCGCCGTGTTGTCTGGGCTGTCATCCTTGTTTTGACGCTTGCTTTTATTGCGTCGTGGTTTTCCATTGCCATCCCTGACTTCAGATGTGCCTGGGTCGTTGGTGCCGCTACGGGCCAGCAAACTATCTTCGCCCGCGCAAAAGCGGGTCATAAGGCTTGTTAAGGCTGCCATTGTCCTTGGTTTTTCCTGGCCGAGGTGTCTGGCGAGCCATTCATCCCGGACACTGTGTTTGAAAGCCGCTAAGGCTTCGGCGTCCGGGCAGTCGACAATTTGATTCTTCTTAGTGAGGAATCTGTTCCAAAGCTTTCAGGCTGACTCTCCGGGCTGTTGAATTATATGACTTAAATCGTCTGCATCCGGAGGTCGGACATAGGTCCCTTGAAAATTAGCCCTAAAAGCATCCTCAAGCTCTTCCCAACTTCCAATTGAGTTTTCGGGGAGGCTCTTCAGCCAGTGCCGAGCTGGTACTTTCAACTTGAGGGGCAAGTATCTGATGGCGTGGAGATCATCTCCGCGAGCCATATGGATATGAAGGATAAAGTCCTCAATCCAGACCCCATGGTCTGTCGTTCTGTCGTACGCCTCTATGTTCACGGGTTTGAATCCCTCTGGAAATTCGTGATCCAGCACCTCATCGGTGAAGCATAGGGGGTGCGCGGCACCCCTGTATTTGGATGTGTCATGGCATTCTGACAGTTGTAGTGCTCAGTTTTGCTTCTGTGCCGGAGCACGCTTCCTAGATCCATAAATGGACCTGGTCATACCGGCTTTTTGGTGCAAGTCCTCATGTAAATCGTGTGCTGACTTATGTGCGTCATCGTTAGCCGCCCTATTGCGGCCACGGGGTGGTCGATCCGACTGATCGGCCGTTTTATTTTTCAGATGGATAGGCTCTAAAGCCTTGTCATCGAATTCAGGCAGCAGCTTGCGCTTTGGATAGCTCTTTGTGTGGCGACTGCCAGCGTACTTTTCTTCAGTGTCGAGCACTTTGTTCCATCTACTGTTGAGTGTGTTTTGCGCGGCCTTGAGCCTTTGCTTCTGCTTCTTTAGACTCCTCGCGGTGGCAAGAAGCCTTCTATGGAGGTTCTCTTGCTCTAAGTGCCTTTCGGGATGATGTGTGCATCGTCGTCCGGACTGTTCTCCTCTCCGGAGACAGGTTGATTAGCTTTACCCTCGGCGTCACCGTTATCGGACAGCAGCTCCGTACTATGTTCGCCGTCCGCTGGCTCATCCTGCTCTGTCGCTGGGTCCATGTGGTCGTCGTTTCCTTTGAAGTCGACCGGGGTATTATTCTTTCTTGCGCTGTTATCGCTGTTTTTGCTGAAGCAAGATTTGGAGCGGCACCTACGTCGTCGCTTTGGTTGCTTCTCGAGGGGATTATCCTTCGGTGCATCCTTCCGTTCCTCGTCATTGTTTTCTTTGGGTGTATCCACCATGTATATATCATGTGATGAAGTGGCTGTCCAGCGCCCTGTGGGCGGTGGTTCCTGTTCCTCTCCTGCATCGTCGTCCATACCGTCAATGTCTTCGGAGCCAAAATCAAGTATGTCAGTTAAATCGTTGACAGTGGCTATTAAGTGGGTGGTGGGTGGGGAACGAATTTCTTCATCGTCCGCTTCCCACTCGAGCCGAACATAGTTCGGCCGAGGGTCTCCTGACAAGGAGAGAGACCTTAATGAATCTAGCACATCGCCCAAGGGCGAGTGCTGGAAAATATCCGTGAAGGTAAACTCCATGATCGGTGCCCAATCAGATTCGATAGGCACGGACGTAGGCAGTTCGGAGCGTGTGGCCGGGGACGAATCCAAGTGTCCGGCAACACAGGTTTCATAGGACGTGAAGTCAGTATTCGGCCCTATCGCCGCTGAGTGTGCGGCCTCCGTGGCGGGGTCCATCGACCCGTCCTCGGACGGCGCGATTTGCTCCGGCTTGAGGGCCGGAGTAGCTACAGGTGTGATCTCCCAAACACCGTCCGACGACAGAGCTAAGTCATGCTCATCGTGACTGTGCGGCGCACCTAACATGGGCTCGAATCCGTCGAAGATCAAGTCTCCGCGGATGTCGGTAGTATAGTTTAAGCTTCCAAACCTGACCTGACGGCCAGGGGCGTAGCTTTTGATCTGCTCCAGATGGCCAAGCGAGTTGGCCCGCAGTACAAAGCCGCCGAATACGAATATCTGTCCGGCGAGAAAAACCTCACCCTGGATCGCATTGTTACCGATGATCGAAGGAGCCATCAAGCCTTTATCGTGATGGCACAGTGGAACTCTCAGTGAAAGCACCAATGTCGGTGTCAAAACCGGCGGATCTCGGGTAGGGGGTCCCGAACTGTGCGTCTAAGGCGGATGGTAACAGGAGGCGGGGGACACAATGTTTAGCCAGCTTCGGGCCCTCTCGATGGAGGTAATACCCTACTTCCTGCTTGATTGATGATATGAGTATTACAAGAGCTGATCTACCACGAGATCGTAGAGGCTAAACCCTAGAAGCTAACCTATGATTCTGATTGTTGTTGTCCTACGGACTAAACCCTCCGGTTTATATAGACACCGGAGGGGGCTAGGGTTACACAGAGTCGGTTAAAAGGGAGGAGATCTACATATCCGAATTGCCAAGCTTGGCTTCCACGCAAAGGAGAGTCCCACCCGGACACGGGATGAAGTCTTCAATCTTGTATCTTCATAGTCCAACAGTCCGGCCAAAGTATATAGTCCGGCAGTCTGAGGACCCCCTAATCCAGGACTCCCTTAGGCATCACTAGAACGAGAAAGAGGACGGGCTAGCACAAGGATGGCAGACTCGCCTTGATCTCGACAACATATATCGTGTGGCAAAAGGAATGGAAGTATGATGTACAGGTTCGCTAACCAGCTTCATAGTCTGCTTGGTGTTCGGCATGCCTTGCTAGAGGCCGCTACCAACCGTGCAGTTCGGAGGTGATCCGAACTACGACCAAGCCGTCTTGAACCTAAGGGGTCGCGCGCTTAAGGGAAGGAACCTACGAGGTCGGATCCGAGGACTCTCGTCGGATGTGATCCGAGCTGTATTCGGATTGTGGCGGAGTAGACTTATGGGATTTAGGGTCCATGCGAGGCCTAAGTGTTGAGCCCACGACGGACGCCTATATAAAGTGGAGGTGCGGCACACTCATGCGATTGATCGCTTTGGCGCTGTCACTAGGGTTTGCATGTGTTGCGAATAGACACCTCCACTCGCCGCCGGTTTTGTGATCGGACCTTGCAGTCCGCCGCACGATGTTCCTCCTGCACGCGCGGATACTGTTAGAGGCGGTGCACTTGCGCCGCTCCGGCGAACCTGTATGTGGGAACCGACGACCGGCTGTTCGAGGGAGATCGGATGAGGAGGAGACGATCCACGCGGACGCGCTGCCCCAACTCTTCTTCCGCTGCACGACACTGCGCGTCTAGTGGTAACGATCTGTGATCCATCTCCCGTAGCATGTTCTTGGTTGTTCTGCGCGTAGGAATTTTTAATTTGCAGTCGACACACCCTACCGCAGAACCCAACAGTGGTATCAGAGCCTCTGCTTTAGGATTTGGATTCAGATCGTATGCATATTAGATGTGTGGTGGCGGCAGATGAGATATGTTGTCGTTGATGAGATTGGCTATGTGCACGGTTGATGAGATCAACCACACATGGGGATCGATGAGGCTATGTTTTCTGTCAATCGGGATCGATGAGGTCGTGACACGATCTACCCCTACCGGTCGGTTATCCGCCATCGGGGTTAACAGTGAAAAGTAAATCTGAATCGGATTCGCCATGATCGATGAGATCGGTCAGATCAGAGAATTCGGCGTGATCGGAGTTCAGATGTGATCGCCATGTGCGTAGCGCCTTGTATTTCGTACACGATCACTCAAACCGGTAGAATGCGATTCTATGCATAACTTTATTTTGTAGGGTTTGATGTGAATAGTACGGCTCATGTGTATGTGATGGATGTGTGTAAATTATACATGGCATGCGCGTTATGTTTGTCAGCCGACAGGAGCCAAAGTGCTATCATTATATTGTATAACGACATGCGTGTCGACTTGTGATTCTCTATGTAAAATTCATTACTAGTTGTAGTAGTTGGATAATAGAGATCAGGTTGGTGGCTTGGCGTCCCGGCACGACAAACAAGACGGAGTTCCTAGATGGTCATCGGAGTCGGAGCCGACCTGGAAGAACATCCATGAAGGAGCCATATATTTCACAATATATGTTTATTTGTGATTGTTATGCTTCTTGTTTTCTATGCATGTTAGAATGGTAGAAAGATCCCTCATGAATATCAAGCGAATTGCCATCCCTGATGTTGCACCTTCGCACGTCAAGTACGTCTAGTGGTGGGCTCATAAAATTGAGGTGCTGCTGGGTGTCCTTGAACTGAAGGGTTCGTGTCGGACACGGACATGCACTGCATCAGGTTAACTTGACAAGGCTATCAAAATGGTTTTGGGCCTTGTGGCAAAGAAGGTTGGGGGCCGGGTATGAGATACCTTCCCAACCGACATTAGTCGTATAAAGATACGATTAGCAAGGAGTCGCTTACCAGATAGGCATGTTGTCTAGCAATGATGCTAAAGCTCACTAGTCGCATGCGCTAGTCGGATCCTGAATCACTGAGAGTTAGCGGAGGGATGCTGACTTCAGTGGGAGTATTTCTGTTTAAGGCTTGAATTACTCTACATAAACACATTGCTTAGTGACTGCATATTTTCTGTTGTAGATCAATGGCACCACCTGCTCAACCCAACTTTGCATTGAAATCAATTCTAGAAAAGGATAAACTGAATGGAACAAACTTTACCACCTGGTATAGAAATCTGAGAATTGTTCTCAAGCATGATAAAAAGGAACATGTTCTAGGGGATCCACTTCCAGAGGAACCTGCCGATAATGCTAGTGCCACAGCTAAGAATGCCTACCAAAAACACGTTGATGAATCAACGGAGATCAGCTGTCTGATGCTGGCTTGTATGGAGCCCGATTTGCAACAGCATTTCAAAAATGTTGAGGCTTATGATATGATCGATAGTCTCAAGAGCATGTTTCAGACACAGGCTAGGACCGAAAGGTTCAATGTCTGGCGATCCTTGATGGAAGGTGATCCACTGAGCCCACATGTGATCAAGATGATTGGATATGTGCAAGCTTTGGATAGGTTGGGCTTCCCGCTCTTGGATGAGCTGGCTACAGATGCAGTTCTGGGTTCTCTTCCGCCTAGCTATGGGATGTTCATCTCGAACTATCATATGCACGGAAACTGGTCATTGGAAGAGGAACTGTAGCAAGTGGCTTGCAGAGCATGGCAAGAAGGCCGAAAATGCTTCTTCAGGCAAAGGTACACTTGTTGCATATGTTATGGACATTTACCTTGCTGACATACCTAGTAGCTCTTGGGTATTTGATATCGGATCGGTTGTTCATATTTTCAACTCGATGCAGGGGATGGTAAGAACTAGGCGTGTGGCACAAGGGGAGATTGACATCAGGGTCGGCAACAAAGCAAGCGTTGCTGCGTTGGAGGTCGGCACGATGCAGCTCCAGCTTCCTTCTGGATTTATTTTGGAATTGAATAATTGTTATTACATTCCTGCACTTAGTCGGAACTTTATTTCTTCCTCATGCTTGATGAGTCAGGGTTATGAATTCAATTTAAAGGACAATGGTTGTTCGTTTCATTTGAATGGTATGTTCCACGGCTATGCACCAATTGTTGATGGGATATTTATATTGAATCTAGAACAGGAACCGGTCTATAACGTGAATGTCAAGAGGCATAAACCTAATGAGCTAAATCCGACATACTTCTGGCATTGCCGGCTTGGACACATTAGTCTGAAACGCATGAAGAAGCTCCATGATGATGGGCTCCTAACTTTGTCCGACTTCGGGTCGTTCGAGACATGTGAATCATGCTTGCTCGGCAAGATGACTAAGTCTCCTTTCGCAAAGAGTTGCGAGAGGGCATCCGAGCTGTTGGAACTTATACACAGTGATGTGTGTGGTCCAATGAGCACAACTGCCAGAGGTGGCTATTCGTACTTCGTGACTTTTACCGACGACTTGAGTAGATATGGATATATCTATTTGATGAGGCACAAGTCGGAAACTTTTGAAAAGTTCAAAGAGTTTCAGAACGAGGTTGAGAATCAGCTCGGCAAGACTATAAAGCCTCTACGATCTGATCGTGGAGGTGAGTACATGAGCTAGGAGTTTGATGATCATCTGAAAAGCCGAGGTATAGTACCTCAGCTCACACCTCCAGGTACGCCACAGTGAAACGGCGTGTCAGAACGGAGGAATCGTACCTTGTTGGACATGGTTCGGTCTATGATGAGCAAATCGGATTTACCCTTGTCATTCTGGGGATACGCTCTAGAAACTGCAGCTTTCACACTTAACAGGGTACCATCAAAATCCGTAGACAAGACACCACATGAGATGTGGACCGGGAAGAGTCCCAGTTTGTCTTTTCTAAAGATTTGGGGCTGTGAAGCATTTGTCAAGCGACTTATGTCAGACAAGCTTACACCTAAGTCGGATAAATGCATATTCATGGGATATCCGAGGGAAACCTTGGGATATAGCTTCTACAACCGAGAAGAGAACAAAGTGTTTGTTGCTCGGAACGGGGTTTTCCTTGAGAAAGAATTTCTCAGTCAGGAGGCCAGTGGGAGGACGGTCCGACTCGAAGAAATTCGAGGACCACTCGCGGACGGCTCGGCTGGTGATGAGATCATACCGGAGTCAGTCAGGGAACCCGTAGTGGAAGCGGCACCGGAACCACGGAGGTCGGAGAGATTGCGCAGAGTGCGCGATGTATTGTTGCTCGAAAGCGACGAGCCGGCCACATATGCAGAAGCGATGGTGAGCCCAGATTCCGAGGCATGGCTGGAGGCCATGAGATCCGAGTTAAAGTCCATGGATGAGAATCAAGTCTGGGACTTGGTTGATCCGCCGCCTGGCGTAATAGACATTGGTTGCAAATGGGTCTTTAAGAAGAAAACCGATGTGGATGGAAATGTTTAGATCCACAAAGCTCGGCTTGTCGCTAAGGGTTATGGACAAGTTCAAGGAATTGAGTACGACGAGACTTACTCGCCGGTAGCGATGCTGAAGTCGGTGAGGATCATACTGCTATAACCGCATATTTCGATTACGAGATATGGCAGATGGATGTCAAGATGGCTTTCCTCCATGGAAATTTAACCGAGGACGTGTATATGATACAGCCCGAGGGTTTTGTTGATCCGAATAGCACTAGTAAGGTATGCAAGCTCAAGAGATCCATATATGGTTGAGGCAAGCATCTCAGAGCTGGAATATTCGTTTTGATGAGGTCTTCACTGGTCTTGGTTTCATCAAAAGCGAAGAGGACGCTTGTTTATACAAGAAGTTAAGTGGGAGCGCGATAGTGTTTTTGATCTTGTATATGGATGACATATTGTTGATTGGAAACGATGTTTCGATGCTGAACTCGGTCAAGGAGTCATTGAATGGCAAGTTTTCAATGAAGGACCTTGGTGAGGCAATGTATATATTAGGCATTAAGATCTATAGAGATAGATCGAGGACGCTGCTCGGCCTAAGCCAGAGCACGTACATAGATAAAATGTTGAAGCGATTCAACATGAGTGAGGCGAAGAAAGGGTTCTTGCCACTCTCACAGGGTATAAGGCTTAGCGAGACTCAGAGTCCTTCGACATCTGATGAGCGAAGCAGGATGAGTAGGATTCTGTATGCCTCGGCAATCAGATCCATCATGTATGCCATAATATGTACAAGGCCCGATGTTGCTTTTGCAATAAGCCTAACAAGCAGATACCAGGCCAACCCAGGTGAGAGTCACTAGGCAGCGGTAAAAACTATTTTGAAGTACCTGAAAAGGACTAAAGAGATGTTCCTAGTTTATGGAGGTGAGGAAGAGCTCGTCGTAAAGGGTTACGCCGATGCTAGTTTCCAAACCGACAGAGATGATTGTCGATCACAGTCCGGATTCGTGTATGTCATGAACGGATGAGCAGTGAGTTGGATGAGTTCCAAGCAAGATATGGTGGCCGATTCTACCACAGAAGCCAAATACATTGCGGCTTGTGAACTGCGAAGGAAGGTGTTTGGATCCGGAACTTTCTGGATGATCTTGGTATTTTCCTAGCCTCGGTAAAACCGTTGGACCTTTATTGTGATAATTCTGGTGCCATCGCACAAGCCAAGGAGCCGAGGAATCACCAAAAGGTCAGACACGTAGATCGGAAATATCACCTGATACGAAAGATCGTAAAGAATGGTGATGTAGAGTTATGCAAAATTCACACGGATGCAAATGTTGCAGATCCGTTGACTAAGCCCCTTCCACAACCCAAGCATGAGGGGCACGTTAGAGCTATGGGCATTCGATGTCTATTTAATTGACTCTAGTGCAAGTGGGAGACTGTTGGAGATATGCCCTAGAGGCAATCATGTATGATGATATTTCCTATGTGTTTATGAATAAAGATAGTCCTTGGACATTATCAATGATGTGTATCAGCAAGTACGTGACTTGTTTGTGGGACTATGCATTGTATGATGACTGTCCTAAAAGGTCCCTAGTTGAAAGGGCTATGTGGACGAGCAGCCAACTACACTAGCATATGACACGGTCGATGGCTTGGTCTCACTAGCCATGGAGCATTGGATGCTAACCGGATAATATGGACTTGGAAAGGTCTGGTCGGATTCGACATAGTCGGATCCGAGTCGAGATAAGGTCCGAGTCAGACCGACCCAACTATGAGACGCAGCGATATGTCATCTGTGAGTCTCTAGTACAACATACGCTCTATGTCCTAAGACCTGAGCTGGCACATGTACTCGGGATGGTGACAGACTTGCTTTGGGCCGACCAAACGCTACTCCGTGACTGGGTAGTTACAAAGGTAGGTTTCGGGCTTGTCCAGACCCATGCTGCGAGACGTGGTCGAGCCAGATGGGATTTGCCCCTCCGATCAGGAGAGATATACTCTGGGCCCCTCATGTGATCCGACCAGGATAAGCATGGCCATGCGACAAGGATTATGAGATAATCCAGATAGTGGTCGGCATCACTGGAACGAGAAAGAGGTCGGGCTAGCACAAGGATGACAGACTCGCCTTGAGCTCGACAACATATATCGTGTGGCAAAAGGAATGGAAGTATGATGTACAGGTTCGCTAACCAGCTTCATAGTCTGCTTGGCGTTCGGTATGCCTTGCTAGAGGCCGCTACCAACCATGCAGTTCGGAGGTGATCCGAACTGCGACCAAGCCGGCTTGAACCTAAGGGGTCGCGCGCTTAAGGGAAGGAACCTACGAGGTCGTATCCGAGGACACTGGTCGGATGTGATCCGAGCTGTATTCGGATTGTGGACGAGTAGACTTATGGGCTTTAGGGTCCGTGCGAGGCCCAAGTGTTGAGCCCACGACGGACACCTATATAAAGTGGAGGTGCGGCACACTCATGCGATTGATCGCTTCGGCGCTGTCACTAGGGTTTGCATGTGTTGCGAATAGACACCTCCACTCGCCGCTGGTTGTGTGATCGGACCTAGCAGTCCGTCGCACGACGTTCCTCCTGCACGCGCGGATACCGTCAGAGGCGGTGCACTTGCGCCTCTCCGGCGAACCTGTACGTGGGAACCGATGACCGGCTATTCGAGGGAGATCGGACGAGGAGGAGACGATCCACGCGGACACGCTTCCCCAACTCTTCTTCCGCTGCACGACACTGCGCGTCTAGTGGTAACGATCTGTGATCCATCTCCCGTAGCATGTTCTTGGTTGTTCTGCGCGTACGGATTTTTAATTTGCAGTCGACGCACCCTACCGTAGAACCCAACAGGCTGGATATCCTGGGTCCCTTCCCTCGAGCACCCGGGGGCTACCGCTACCTCTACTTCGCCATCGACAAGTTCGCCAAGTGGGCGGAGGTGGAAGCTGTCTACACCATCCTAGCCTGATCCGCGGTCAAGTTCATCAAGGGTCTCGTGAGCCGGTTCGGGGTCCCCAACCGCATCATCACCGACAATGGCTCGCAGTTCACTAGCAACCTCTTCAAGACATATTGTGCTAACCTTGGAACGCAGATTTGCTATGCTTCGGTAGCACACCCCAAGAGCAATGGCCAGGCTGAGCGTGCCAACGCGGAGGTCTTAAGGGGCCTCAAGACCAGGACTTTCAAGAAGAAGCTCAAAGCTTGCGGCAGGGGCTGGCATGACGAGCTCCAGTCTGTGTTGTGGTCCATCCGCACCACCGCCACCAAACCCACAGGCGACACCCCTTTCTTCCTCGTCTACGGAGCAGAAGCGGTTCTACCTCACGAGGTCAAGCATTGCTCCGCGTGGGTCCTGGCGTTCGATGAGACGCAGCAGGACGCCATGCGGGGGGTGGACCTTGTGTCGGGGGAGGAATGCCGCCGGGAAGCCTCGCTCCGAGCGGCAAGGTACCAGCAGGTGCTGCGACGGTACCACTGTCGCAGCGTCCGCTCCAGGACGCTCGAGGTGGGCGATCTCGTCCTAAGGCGGGTGCTCTCTAGGGAAGGGTTGCACAAGCTCTCACCCATGTGGGAGGGCCCGTTTAGGATCGCCCGTGTCTCCAGGCCTGGTGCCGCGCGCCTGGAGACACAGGACGGGATCCCCATCCAGAACGCCTGGAACATCCAGCACCTTCGGGAGTTCTACCCATGAAGCAAGGCCCAGTGCCTGTGAAGCAAGGCCGAGTGCCTGTGAAGGTCTCCGCTCGTGACACTCTCACGTAATAATGAGTGGGGCTGTACACGCCCCGGAGTCTCCGGAGTGCCGCTCTCGGGCCTCGGGAGCTCCCTCCCACGTCCTAGTGGCAACGCTTAGCTCCACGCTGGTGAGAAGACTAGACTAGGTGCCGGACGCGGCTGTTCATTTGCTTTCTGCAGTTGGTTTGCCCCCCTTTTTTAATGGAGTTTAGAGTTCTGGTGTTCTCTGTCGATTGCTTGGTTGGGTTTTCCTTCTTTCTCTGCTTTTTCGCTCGTTCCTCGTTTTGCGCCTGGGAAGGCGGCAGTTGCCCGACGCTCTTCTTCGCGCGCCTCGCGTGGGGGCTGGGCAGGTGTGCGCCACACTAGCTGGGCTAGCTCAACTGCGGGCACACCTCGCCATAGCTCTGTCACTCAAGAGCTCCGGCTCTCTTAATCTTCGCAAGGCGCCCTCGATTGAGCTCGTGTTTGATGCACCCCCCTAAGTCTGTGCCCCACGGGTACCGCGACAAAGTGCGCTGGGACATGACTGGCCCATGGCTGAGGCCTCGTGCAGGGAAGGATAATCACCCAACGGATGACCTAACAAATTTTGCAGCCCTATGACGACTCCTGAGGTCAACAGCTCATGAGCCAGCGGCTGGGAGGCGTCATCAGGCCCCAGAAGGCGTGCCACGGGACGTGAAACTACCCTGGACGCACCAAGATGAGTTATCCTCCTACACCTACATGAAGCACGAGTGCCACAACACAGGAACAATAAGCATAACATAGCAACTTGAAAACCACGGTTCGTTTCACGCCCATGCAGGGCCCCATACTTGTCTTTTTTTTGAAGTGCAGGAAGAAAGAAAAGGACAAACAAAAGTGGCGCGTGCACCCGCAGCGGCTCGCGAGAGTTAGCCCTCGACGCCCTCCTGGACTCAGCCAGAGCCCTCCTCGCGCTTCACTGGGGCGCGGCGATGAGACGACCCGCCACCGCCCTCGAAGCGGGCACAGCGGCGTTGCGGCTGATCGTAGCCGCCGCTGCTAGAGCTGTCGCCGGAGGAGGAGCCACCGTAGCTGGATGAGCCATGGCCGGCACCGAGGGCGACTTCATCCTCATCCTCGTCACGAATGTCGCCAAGGCCGAGTACCACGCCGTCGTCGTTGTCCTCAGGGCAGCACCCGACGCGGCGACCATATTCCCTGAATGCCCTCACGAAGAGGGTCACGTCGCCGTCGTACTTGAAGTGGAGGGTGCACTGCCTGCTCAGACCGTGAGCGCGGGCGAACGTCTGCCAACCACGGGCCAGGGCCACGTTGCCTGCGGCGGAGACCTCCACCGCGACCAACGAAGCCTTGCTGCAGCAACCATCCGCCTGCCGCCAGAGACCGCCGGGACCCGTGGCCGGCAGTTCACCGGCGAAGGAGCGCGGGAGCTGAAGCCAGGTGCCGGCCGGGTTCCCCGACCACATGACGAACTCCGGCAGCACTTCCGCCAAGTGGAATCGCGGCCAGGGAGGCAGGGCGACCGTGACGCGCCTCCCTTCATTGACGGGGCTGCCGTGACCTGGGCGGCTCCCGCCACGTGAAGAGGCGCCGCTGCGGCCGCCAAGGACGGCGCCGGGCCCCGGAGAGGTCCGCCCGTGCCTGCGAGGGGCCACGACGGGGGTCGCAGCGTGCTTGCAGGGACGACCGCGCCCCCTCTTCGGCGGTAGCGAGCCGGGCCCCTCATGGTGGGCCTTCCCTTTCTCTGCGGCAGAGAACCTCTTCGCCGGCGTCATGGGCGTCGTTGCCAAGCAGAGGAGCAAGGAGGAAGAAGAAGTGAGCGGGATGGAGGAACAGATGAGCAACGGGGGCTCCGCCCCTCTCCGCATTTATAACCAGAGGGAGGCCAACTGCCGGCCTCCAAGATCATAGGTAATGATGATCTTTTTTGCATGCAGCAGGGACTCGTCAAGTCAGGGGCAGTTGCTGAGGCAGCGTGGGGAAGCGGAGACACCCACGTTCAATCATTCGCCACGTGTTAATCAAGGCCGCAGGCTATTGGGGCCCACGGCGCTCCGCACTTGCCCTTTGGCTTCGCCTCGAAGCCAAGTTAGAGCGCGCCTTGGGCCCTGGGGCTACTGTCGGCATTCTGGGAACGGGGGTCTCCAGACTTGCCTACCTGCGGCCCAGGGCGTGGCTCGCCCAGCGGCCTAGTACGGCCCATCTTCATCAGCAAACACCCAAGACCCTCGCGAGGGGCCAAGCCTCGTGAGGCGGACGACAGAAGACCTCCTCAGGGAAAGCCTTGCTAGGCTGGCTCGCGAGGAGCAGAGATATCAAGGAAAGGAGCACCTCGCGAGGAGCGCGTGACATGAGCCGTGATGACCAAGGGCAGGCAGGCGCCAGCAGGCGCAGAGTACCAGTTTCCTCTTTGGTGCTAAAGAGGCAGGCGTGGGCGAGGAGTCCTGAGGCGTCAGGCAAAGGTTTCCATATCGGTGCAACAAGACCAAGACCAGCAGGACGGCAGGATGCAGGTCATCGTGGAGCCCAAGACGGCGTCACCACGAGACCCTTTGGCAGGCGAAGACTACTTTTGTCAGGATAGCTTGTACTAGTTGTCCCCCTTCAAACTTGGCCGTTGTGGGATCCCTTCCCGCCTAATATTTGGGAAGAGGACCAGCGCCTCTATAAATAGGACTAGCCACCACCCTAGCCGGGGGACGATGGATCATTCGGACCACCCTAGCACTCATCAGCTCACTGAGCCCAAGAACACCTCTCCTCCCGAGGCTGTTCTTCCCTTGTACTTGTTCATCCCCAGCCTACAAGGCAATCCACCACACCACACTGGAGTAGGGTATTACACCACAACAGTGGCCCGAACCAGTATAAACCTTTGTGGCCCATGTTCTTTGAGTTCGTCAAGCTAGGACATGGATCGTTGAGCGAGCGAGCTAGGGAGAGAGAGAGATCTTTGTGCACACCCCCATGTTCGAACCTCAAGGGTTTGCCGGAACCCGTAATCCGACAGTATCAGCCCTCACAAACTTGCCCCCGCTTGGGAAGGCCCTTTCATCATCACCAAGGTGCTCCACAATGGAGCGTATCATCTGTACAACGTGGCCCAAAAGAAGGATGAGCCGCGCTCTTGGAACGCGGATCTGCTCCGCCCCTTTTATACCTGAGCACTCGGATAGACGAGATGTAATAAGAGATACTTTCAAATTGATAATCAAAGACAAGGTTTTTGCAGTATCTTAATGATTGTTATCCCGTAGACACATGTGTTTAAATCCCCCCAGTGGGTGGCTTAGCCGCGAACCTAATTCACCTAAGTTTCAAAAACACTCCGAGTGGAGAGGAATCCTCCCACTCAGGGGCTTAGCCGCGAACCCGATTCGCCTAAGTTTCAAAAACTACTTCGAGTGAAGAGCAATCCTCCCACTCGGGGGCTTAGCCACGAACCTGATTCGCCTAAGTTTCAAAAATTACTCCGAGTAGAGAGAAATCCTCTCACTCGGAGGATTAGCCGCGAATCCGATTTGCCTAAATTACAAAAACTACTTCGAGTGGAGAGCAATCCTCCCACTCAGAGGCTTGGCTGCGACCCCGTACTCGCCTAAGTTACAAAAACACACCGAGTGGAGAGCAATCCTCCTACTCGGGGGCTTAGCCGCGAACCCGATTCGCCTAAGTTTCACAAACACTCCGAGTGGAGAGCAATCCTCCCACTCGGGGGCTTAGCCGCGAACCCGATTCGCCTAAGTTTCACAAACACTCCGAGTGGAGAGCAATCCTCCCACTCGGGGGCTTAGCCGCGAAGCCGATTCGCCTAAGTTTCACAAACACTCCGAGTGGAGAGCAATCCTCCCACTCGGGGGCTTAGCTGTGACCCCGTACTCGCCTAAGTTACAAAAACACTCCAAGTGGAGAGCAATCCTCTCACTCGGGGGCTTAGCCGCGAACCCGATTCGCCTAAGTATCACAAACACTCCGAGTGGAGAGCAATCCTCCCACTCGGGGGCTTAGCTGCGACCCTGTACTCGCCTAAGTTACAAAAACACTCTGAGTGGAGAGCAATCCTCTCACTCTGGGGCTTAGCCGCGAACCCGATTTGCCTAAGTTTCACAAACACTCCGAGTGGAGAGCAATCCTCCCACTCGGGGGCTTAGCCGCGACCCCGTACTCGCCTAAGTTACAAAAACACTCCGAGTGGAGAGCAATCCTCTCACTCGGGGGCTTAGCCACGAACCTGATTCGTGTAAGTTTCACAAACACTCCGAGTGGAGAGCAATCCAACCACTCGAGGGCTTAGCTGTGACCCCGTACTCGCCTAAGTTACAAAAAAACTCCGAGTGGATAGCAATCCTCTCACTAGGGGGCTTCGCTGCGAACCCGATTCGCCTAAGTTTCACAAACACTCCGAGTGGAGAGCAATCCTCCCACTCGGGGGCTTAGTTGTGAACCCCGTACTCGCCGGAGCTGCATCACAAGTACAATGTACGCTCCATCCCGTTCCGTAAGAACGACGAGGTGCAAGTCATGTGCAGCACCCAGTGCTCATGTCCACGACCCTCTCATCGGAGCTGCGTCACAAATACATCATCAATTCCGAGTAAAGAATCAAGCTTCACTCGGAGTTAAGAGATCTGAAAGTGGTAAAGACAAAGCAACCATATTCACAGAAAAACCAAGTTCGGATAAATCCAGCAAGGTTCAGAACCGCGAACAGAAGTGCTCGGGCATCAAGCCCGAAAGAGTTTAACGGTTACAAAATCACTCGGCATTCCGAGGCAAATAACTCAAGGCATAAAGTTTGTTCACTCCGCAGGAGGAGGGCTAGCTGGCTCGACGAAGTCGTCCAGGTCGATGACGTCTGCAATACGAGTGGCAGCGTCAATGAAGGTCTCCATGAAGGACTGGAACTGATGCTTCTTGGTGTTGGCAACCTTGAGAGCCACCAGCTTCTCTTCTTTCATCTCCTTGCAGTGGACTCGGACCAGAGACAGAGCCACATCAGCGCCACAACGAGCAGACGACTTCTTCCACTCTTGCACTCGACCAGGGATTTCATTAAGCCGAGTCATCAGAGACTTGAGGTCATTTTGAAACATCACACGTGGCCAGAGCTCCATGTCAATCCGTGACACTGCCATCTTCAGCCATGCAAGAAAGTCCATAACGCTGGTGAGGCGAGATTCCAGTCGCAGCACGTTCATCGCAGCTTCATCCTTGACATGGGAGTTGATGGGATCTAGGTTCGTCTCAATCCGCCCAGTCTCTTCTTCAAAGTTTTGACAGAATTCTGCATCCACAGAATAAGATGAGTCGACAGTTATATGGTGAGTTGGCAGTTGTAAATCAGCTGGATCAGGGAAAATACCTTCAAGCACAAGGAACATCTTCTTGGCGAGTCCTCCCAGATAAGCTTCCAGTTCGTCCCTCCTCGGAGTGAGATCTCCAACCTTGTCAGACAGGGCCACCTTGTCCTTCTTGAGCTGCACGACTTTTTTGTTGGCTTCACTAATGGTAGTCTTCAGCTTGGCGTTTTCTTCTTCTAACTTGCCGACTAAAGCTAATTTCTTGTCCGCAAGTTCAGTTTTCTCTCGCGCCGTCTTCTGCGCTGCTTCAAGGTCGAGGCCCTTCTGCTCCAGAGCCTGCTTCATTTTTCTAAAGAAATAACATTCTTCAGACGAGCTTGGAGTTGTCTATTTTCGCTACGCACATCGGCTCGAGTGGAGTCACTCGGTTCAAAAGACGAAAAGAAAAAGATGACAAGGCGAACAGTCGATCAGTTGTTACCTCCCATGGCAGCTGCCTCATCCTTAGCCTTCTGCAAGTTCTCCCTGGCCAACTCCATGTCAAGATTGAGCTGGATCTGTTTCTTCTCCAATTCAGCAAACTGAGCCCCGAGCTCACAAGATTTCTGCAGTTATCAAATAAGACATGTCAGTTGACAGAAACGAAGATCAATTGCTTCCGAGCAATGCGATACAAGTTCAAGTTATTATAGCAAGGAGAGTTCTAAGACTACTACTGAATCGAACATTCAACAATAGTCTCGAGGACTACACCGAGTGGGTGCACCTGGCGTGCCCCCACTAGTTCGGCTTTCCACTCGAGGTGGCCTGTACAGTAAAAAAAGAAACAGCAACAGTTATTCTTAGACCCCCGCCGACCGCCCGTAGTCGACCACAGTCTCGGGGACTACATCTAGTCGGTGCACTTAGCGTGCCCCCACTGTTCTGGATCCCACTCGACACGACCTGTCTGACCGAGTGGAAGAACTGTGAAGAGAACATTTGACAAAGACCCCCGCCGAATCAAACATTCGACGGCGGTCTCGGGGACTACACCTAATGGGTGCAGTCTGCGTGCCCCCACTGGTTCAAAGATACACTCGACATGACCTAGTCGACTCAAATGGAGGAATTATACAGCAAAAGTTAAAGCACCCAGTGGGTGAACAGATGCAAGGTGCAGACTCATGATAGATGCACATTAAAGGTTTCAAAACGCTCATCCACGTACATCTTACGAATAATAAAGCAGCAGTTTTCAAGTACCATATCCTAACAGAACAAGCGTCAAGCTCTAAGTCAGCCGAAAATCAACTAACCTGAACGTTGGTCTGATGAGCTGAGCTGGCATCATAAGCAGCCTGGCTGGCCTCACGCACCACCTTCATCTGCTCCATCATAAGGCCTGCCTGGCGTATAGCTTCTTTAGCAGCGCTCACCTGGTCCTCTAGGACATGATGGGCGACGAAGAGTGAGGTTGGTGGAATGATCGAAGTCAGCTAGAGGGACTGAAGCATGGAGTTGCACAGACGGAGCAGGGTCTTGAGCGGTCAACATCAAGGGACGATCAGTCGACACAGGGACAGCGAAAGAAACGGAAGCCCGAACTGGATCTCCAGATTGCTGAATCGTTGGTTCTGGCGTTGGAGTCGACTGAGGTACCTTGCTGGCAGGCACCCTCCTGCTCGAAGTCCTGCTCTTCCTCCCCGTGGTCTTCTGGGGCATATCTTCATCGTCATTTGGAAGTTCAATGACATTTTGAGGCACTGCAAAAGACTTGACCATAAGAGTTCGGTCGACCGATAGTTCAAGTGACGAAATGAGAGCAAGGTTGTAGAGTTGTACCCGCTTTGGAAGTGGCCACATCCTCGGTCTCTTCATCATCTTCATCCTTGTAAACGTCCATGGAGGTCCCAGAAGTAGCAGCACTGAAAGTTTCAAAACTCACTCGGTCAAGCAAAATGATTCAACAACGAACATAGGAGTTTTTGATAAAAGAGAGAAAACAGAACACTTACGCAGAAGCAACGGGAACGTCCACCTTAATCTTTGGCAAAGTCTTCCGGGACTTTGAAGGGGCGATCTTGGGCTGCTTGGCGGCCTTCTCAGATGGTTCTGGAGATGAGGTCCAAGTGCGCTTTTGTACTTGTGATCTTGGAGGAGCTGCTTTGCCACGTCCTCCTGCAAGATCGCGAGTCTGTTTGGATCTGCGTTCCGAGCGCGGTGGTGACTCGACCTCTTCAGTGTCGTCCGAGTCATCGCTGTCATCTTCACTATCGTGAGGGGATTGCTAGTCGCCACTCTCATCCGTGCTTTCTGTTCCCTCCTGGACCTGCTCTCCATTCGACATCAAATACATCCCGGTAAAAATCTGCAAAGCAAGGAGTTAAACAAACATCAATCAGATTCAAGGGCAGTTGCAAATCAGAATAAAAATGCACTCGGTATCAAATGTCAGACCTTGTCCGGCTCATTATTGGCGTCAAATGGTGCAACTCTTCTGGACCTCCTAGGGTTGTCCTTGTTTCCAGTGATGCTCCGCAGCCACCCAGCCACCGCCTCCTCAGTGACCTCCTCTGGGTGCACCCGAGCGGTGTCGCTAGCACCCGAGTACATCCACATCGGATGGTCGCGAGCTTGGAGAGGCTGGATGCGTCGACTGAGAAACACCTCTAACAAATCCATGCCAGTCACACCCTCACGAACCAATTGGACAACCCGGTCGACTAGCATGGACACCTCTCCTTTCTCTGCTGGAGTCACGATTAACGAAGAGGGCTGGCTGACTCGGTCCATAGTAAAGGGAGGATGACCAGTCGACTGACCAGGAGTCAGGACGTCTTTGCAGTAGAACCAGGTCGACTGCCACCCCCTAACCAGCTCGGGAAGGGTCATATGGGGAAAAGTACTCCTACCCCTGGTCTGAATCCCTAAGCCCCCACACATTTGGATCACGTGCGTCTTTTCGTCAGTCGGATTCGCTTTCTTCATAGTTTGGGAATGGCATGTGAAGATGTGTTTGAATAGACCCCAATGCGGTCGACAGCCCAAGAAGTTTTTGCATAGAGAGATATACGCAGCGAGATATGTGATTGTGTTGGGGAAGAAATGATGAAGTTGGGCACCAAAAAAGTTCAAGAAACCACGGAAAAATGGGTGTGGAGGCAGTGTGAAGCCGCGGTCAACATGAGTTGCGAGGAGGACACACTCACCCTTGTGGTTGAGGCTCGGTCTCGCTTCCCGGCAACCTCCAGGATCCGTGGGCAATCAAGCCCCCTTCGGCCAGCTCTTCCAAATCCTCCTTCTGAATCGCAGATCGAATCCAATCACCCTGGATCCAACCAGGCGGCAGACCGAATCTCGACGACGATCCCCGACTCGTCTTCTTGCCCTTCGCCGTCGTCGTCGCCTTCTTCGCGCACTCCAGGGCCGCCGTCTTGTCCTTCGCCATTGCGGCGGATGGCGTGCGGGCGGAGCGGCGGCGTCGAGGATGGAGGGAGATGCAGTGGAGGAGCGGAGCAGGAAGGGAGAGATGAGGTGCACTGTGCAAACGCATCGGCCTCGACAACCTTATATGGGCGTATTTCCGAGTGACTGACTCGTAGGACCGAGCAATCCTGTCAAATCCCGCAACAGTCGCACGCTGGATACGTGGCAAAAAAGGTGACACGAGAATCAAGGCGCCCCTGTCTATCCACTGCGATTACTGCGGCGCGCTTCCCCTGAAATTTCGAATCCCGTGAGATCCGGAAACCGCAGAGTAACCAATCGCGCCGAAGATTTCGTGCCATATCAACACTCGAAGATGGTCAAAATAGTTCACTCAACAACCTCTGAATCGATTAAGGCGATTGAAATAAAGTTGACGTTTCAGCATGATTCCCAGGCTAAGCATGAAAATCAGGTCGGAATCAACTTCAACTCTCTTTTCACTCGGACCTCAATCCATTCGGGGGCTAATGACGATGCCATAGACCTAGGGTAGGGTCATAGGCCTGACCTAGAGACCCTACCCAAGGTCACTACCCTAAATTCAACCCTAAATTCAAGACATTCAAAGTATGACAAAATATACCGACTGAAATAACCTTGGAGTGCAATCCACTCGACCTATTATCTCACTCGGATACCCCAATTCCATTCGACCAAGATGAAGTCACTTGACGATGCAAGAAACCACTCGGAGTGTTGAAGACCTGACGTCACTCAGGATGGCAACGGTCGGGCATTCACTCTGTAGTCTTAAAGATCATTTATACCTCTTTATTAGTGGTGTTACTAGTAACGCCCTACCTTAATGTACATTGAACCCTTTGTATCGTGGGTTGGCTGGGGTCCTGGCGCACTCTATATAAGCCACCCCCCTCCACTGGCACAAGGGTTCGCACCCCCTGTACCACACACACCCATATTCCAGTCGACAGCCTCAGTGCACCGAGACGTAGGGTTTTTACCTCCTCCGAGAGGGGTCTGAACTCATAAACTCGTGTTTACAACCTCGCCGTAGTTAGGACTTTGCCTCCTCATACGTACCCCCTACTCTTACGGTCACACTTAGTACCACGACAGTTCCACCTTCTCTCCTTGGAGGTTCAATGTAACTTTTTCCTCACCACTCCTTAGAGGTTCAGTTTAACTTTTTCCTCCCCACTTGGAGATTCCTTGTGTGTAGGGTATGTCAGAACTGCCTTCCCCTTTTAGGCTTGCACATGATTCTAAATGACACCCTCCTATTTCCCATTGAATCGTCGACGCCGCTTGAAATTCCCCCCTTCGTACTCTCGGCCCTTCATTCTTTAGGGTGGGCTTTGAATCCACAATCAATCCAATTGCATCCTTGTCACTTCCATCGACTATGTTTACCGACCTTGTCATGCTTTAATTTAGCTTTTGCCATTCTCGACATAACCAAGATGGTACACGTGGACTTCATGCTTGCTACTTCAAGTACTTGTATGGTTTCTCGAGTTTTCGAACTGCAAAAAATGTTCAGATGACAATGTGTGATCATGCTGGCTTGAGTTTGTATAGGTTTTGTCTCTGCTCACATAACCTGAACATGATATGAAGAAATCCAATGATGGAGCTCATAAGACTAGAATGATCAGAACATCGAACAAGAGTTATGTATGCCTATCGGAAATCCGTTGGTGCACCGAGTTCTCCCCAATCAACCATCTTTTTTCTGTAATCATTCTATACTGAATTTTTAACTACCTACATCTAGTAAGAAGTTGAATTTCATATTTATTCTCTCAATTTATGGAGATAAAAGTTGGTGCCTCAGTGTGCCGCCTCACCAGGAATGTGAAGTCCTTTGTGGCAAGCATGGAAAATGTGCGCCTATGTTTGAATTGCTCTTTTCTTTTAAAGAAGGTCAATCCGTACAACCGTACAAGCAAGAAATAATGCTATGGTACAAAGGTACATTGCAAGTACATGCGTAGAATTTCTACATTCACTAATTTTTCAATTGTAATGCACATATGTATATTTTCCCCGGAAATCAACTGAAACACTGCCTTTTCCTGTAAGCAAAAAAAAGGAATAGAGGAACTGTTATGTGCTGAGCGACGAGATTTTTTTTTTAACCAGCATCCCTAAACCAACTTTTGTTTTGTTGCCTCCAAGAACACGTTGCTAGATATCCTCGAATCCAACAAGGACACCGTGAAATAAGTTAGGTGGGTACTATATTAAAGATGTGATGATTCTATTCGTTTAAGAAGTTTTACCTCCAACGCCGACTCCCAAACTCGTCGCAACGTCTAGACCGAGTTGTCAGGACGCATTTTGCTATCCAACGCCTTATCCCATCGTCCTGCAGAGCAGTCCAGACGTCTGATTTCCCGCAAACCGGACAAAAAACATGGGGCATTTGCGGGCGTCTGGACTGGTGCCACGTACACGTCCGCGACACCAGCCCCACCGAAAACCAACTTCGCGTGAAGCCATTGCCGCATATTCATGCAAGTCAGCGCCCCTCCGACTCCATGACATTGATGCCTGTCAGAGCGAAGCTGTCGGACGAGCAAGCGGCACCGCTTCAATGCTGATGTGACGATCGAGAAGCCTACTCCGACCGATGCATTGTACTGAAGCCGGCTTCCCATCCCTTTGCCGTGCCTGGTCGTCTCTATATTAGCCAGGCTCCGACGCCCGTCCACACGGCACTTCATGAGTCTTTTTTCCTTTCTGCTCCCACCCTCTCCACTCCGGCACTGTTCAGACTATCGCCTCCACCATGCCGAAGTCCGGGTTCTCTGCACTGGCAGGCAGCGGCGGCTCCGGATCTTGGCGCTGCCACAGTGGCTCTCCAGGCCCCTCGACCTCCATGTCGGTCTGCACCTCCAACAAGGAGGAGATCATCATTTCCTCCGGTCATGAGGAGGACTAGCCACCGCGCCTCTTCTCGGTGGCGGTGATGACAGACAAGGAGTTCCAGCAACCAATCTCATGATCAAGCAATCATTGTGCTACCATGGTCCAGCACCGCCCTCACCGCCTCCATCCCATGCAAAGGCAGAGCAGGCGTCACTGTCGTGCTAGCGCATGAAGAGGAACAACGGTCCCTGCCTCACCGTCGTGTCAAGGCAGAGCCGGCGTCCCCACGCGCAACCAAAACGTCCAAGGCGCCGCGCGCATGAAGAATGAGCCATTTTTGCCGCCGCATAGCTGTTACGGCTGCATCGACTAGCCGGGAGTCGCCTCCACCTCGCAACTGGCACGACATGGCCGTGAAGGAGGTGTCACCGGCAATCGCGATGGGCGCATCCTCCACTACCTCAGCGGCGGCGGCTCCTCATCATCATGGGGCCTTGTCACGGCGGTGGACAGGGCGGCGAGGCAGGCGGCATGGAGGGAGCGGCGCAACGCGACACGCAGCAGGGCATTCACCAAGCCAACGAGGCATCGGTCTGGGTCCACACGAACCCCGACCTCAGGGAGGCATGTGCCCGCGATTGGTCGCCTACACCATGGAGACGGCTGCCCGACACCATCGCCGCCTTGACGAGGAGCTCGCCAAGATCGACCAGGAGTGGTCGCTCGGCGACACCTCCGCCACCGCCAACAGAGGCAAGGCGGTCGGGGTCAGCATTGGCCGAGGCGACCCTCCGCATGGCATAGGAGGAAGCGGAGCAGCTCCTGCGCGAGCACTACGAGGCAGTCAGGCATGGCTGTCGCGCCCTTGCGCCCTTCCGCCGCTAGAAGGACTGCTCTTACGACGATTGCACAGAAGGTAACAGCAGTGCCGCTGGCAGGCCGGCCATGCGTACGAGGTCACCAACCGCTACAAGCTAGTTTAGATTCTTTTTAGTTTTAGTTAAACAGATGAAATATGATCAAGTTTATGTAAATTATGTCCGAACTAAAATGAATTCCGTCATCTTTGCCCGAAGTTCATCCGATTATATCAGTTTCGATTTGAAATGTATGTGGGTAGCACTGGATGGTTGGCTTCCGATTAACTATCGACGAACGCGTCCGCGGACAAATACAATGTTATATTTTAGGTGACAGCGTTGGAGATACCCTTATGTCTTTGGATGGACGCGGTCGCGGACAGATTGTCAGTTTTAGAAGATAGAGTTCGAAATGCCCTTTTCTTTTCGGACGTATTATAATATTGTATAACATTTTCCCACCACTGGAGGTCAATTCCTAGAAATATGACTTTTCAAAACCCAAAGGCAAAGCTGACACATTGGATCATACGGCCACCCGTAAAAACTTGCATTTTGGCCATAAGAATTATCCCTTGAAACATGGGTCAGGAAATATGTGTGAATGCGACTGCAACAGTTCAACTTTTGTTCCCGCAAAAAAAAGTCATTCTTTGCTTAAGGTTTTCTCTACAATTCAAATAAACCCATTATATTTTTTTATATATAGCGGTGAATAAAAGACTAGATTGTATGACTAATCCTCTACTCTAGTAATACATCACAAATGATATCCTTGGTGGTGATGATCCACATGCCATTCAACTTGGCTTGTGCGTTCGTGGGTTTGCGGACGTTCAGCAATACCTGGGCAGCGGTCGGAGAGGTACAACAGCGGGCACGGACGAGGAGGAGACAGACATAGAGCAAAGGGAGAGTAGGCCTAAGTGGAAAGAAAGTGGCACAGGAGGGGGATTCGAGTGCGCCGGGTGTCTGCGTGTCGAAGTCCTACATGGTGGCGTCCCGGACTCCCGCAAAGCTCCCCTAAGTTTAGGTCTGTGTTGGATGACAAACTACGTCTGAACAGCTTATCCGAAACATATGCGGGTGTTTTGAGGGTCGGTGTTGGAGACGCCATTTGCCACGGGACAGAACCGCCAAGGGCATCGCGCCACCACCAGCTACCGAGCACTCACCACCGCTCCGTCTCCCTTCACCTTTTCCTCCTATCCCCTCCACCTACTAACCAACTGCCCCCGCGGCCAAAGCTGTCGTCCAACTCACATGTGTGGCCATGGCGGGAGATGATGTGTTGGCTTGTTGGGCGTGCGCCTTCCCCCTTCTCCTCACTGGAGTTGGCTGGCGAACAGGCTCCCCGTCATACTCCACATAGCACCGAGCCTCGCCGTCCTGGGCCTCGCCAAATACTATCTACACCCCGAGGCCAGCGGCAACGGGGGTGTGGCGGCAGCCAAAGAATGCGACAGTCATGGCAGTGCGCACCTGAGCCGTCATGGAGCTTGTTGTCGGGGCCCGGGTCTACTTCACCCCTACTGCTCTGGGAGGTCGCCATATGACCAAAGCCAGAAAGCATGAGGATGAACGTCAGCCAGAACAAAGTGCCTGTAATTGCACATGAAAATTTAGTTTCTGATGCACAACTTACAGAGCTAGATGAAGCCCCACGCCTTGATGTGAAATTTTAAGGACAAAAATGATAAGGAGAAGTGGGGAAATCGCTCGAGAGAAAAGGGAGACATTAAGGGAAAGCAGGTAGTATTGAAATGGGAATAAGAGAAGACACTTCCATGTAGATTTCGTACAATATACAAATTGACCTGGTTACGCATAACAGCACAAACTACATAATATACAAATTGGTCTGGTTGCATATAACAGCACAAACTGTACAATATACAAATTGATCTGGTTCCACATAACAACACAAACTGTTGACCGGAGTTGGTACCCTACAGACTGCAGTACCAAAAGAATGTTAATCTCTAGACAAACATAACATTAAGGCCTTGTTTGGTTAGCAACTAAACTATGTGCATTGCCTAGGATCATGGCTTGATCCACGTGGGTCGCCCATGCCGGAAATTGTTACATATGGACGGTGGATCACAATCTGACTGTTTGGTTTGGGCCAGCGCGCGGAAAATCCCGACCCAAACCACGCCGCTCCACTCCGTTCCACAGGGATAGAAAGAATCGTCTCTGACTCGTGGAATGAATCCACGGGAGGCGGAGGTGAAAGAAACCCTACAACGAGACGAAGGTGGTGGTGCAATAAAGCGGCGACAATGACTGACGCCTTCTCCCCGGTAAGGTCTCATCTCCTCTCCCTTTTCTCTCATGATGAAGCCCTTAGCCTCTCCATTCCCTTCATCCGCCTCTCCCCTCCTATTCCCCCTCCACCCCTGACGGACTGAACACTGAAGGCGTTCCCCAAGAGCTGCGACAAGGGCAAGCACCTCATCGTTCTTGTGATGTCAGACAGCATGGCAACAAACCCACTGCCATGAGATTTGTCTCCATGCAAAGCATATACATCACACATTAATTGGTTGTGTTGAAACGAAAATTTCCAAATAACTAGATATATTTAAAGTCACCATATACATCGAGGCTGAGATCAAACTGATATGAAGCACTTATTAGTTTTTTTTAACACGGGCGCTCTGAGGCATTAAAAACTCGATCACTCAATGTCTTTGGAGTAGAATCAGCAAATATAAGCAAACAAGTATACCATACAATATCTGATACAATGTAAAACACACATCTCCTATCCCCACTTAGTGTGGGGAATAAGACCTCTATGTATGACCCTTCAATGTTTTGGGTCTAGACCATTTACCATCTTTTGCTTGCATCATTGGACGTGTAGATATATCAAGAGTGTGAGTGTTGGTCGGATGGATCATGTGAAGGAACACGAAAGTTGACTTCTTTTTATCTGAAAAGGTTAACTTTCTTTTCTGCCCGTTTTTTGTGTTCCATGTTTGTTTATCGACTGCAATAGCCAGTGACCGTTCACTGGCCAGGATGGCATTTGCAAACTGTGCGGCTGGCAGCATTGTGATCTTTCTGTATTGGACATGTCAATTAGCCTTTCCAACTGTACTACGCCATCTCTTGCAACAACTTTCATGCTAGGCAAGAACTCACTGTGATCAAGTGTGGCACACCCAGATCCGATCCCGTGAGTGTTGTGATGTATTGTTTGTGATGCCATGTAGTATATCTTATTTGAGCGCTACAGCTTGTGATGGGGAAATTTATGCAACGGTCACAATGACACTTGGAAACTGTGTTGTGAGTAAAAAAGTTTGCCGAATCAACTTGTGACTAGAAGCCCACAATTGTTTTGCATAAAACATGATCAGACCAAAGAGAAGGGCAAGCCAACACATCACTTACAATAGCAGGTAGATACCACAAGTTATTTAGACGACCACCAGTAGCAGCAGCCATGATACACGCGTGCTTCGATGGATAAGCTAGGTCGAAACCAGTACATACTAGTATGACAGATTTATTTAGGCAGCACATATATTTAGTAGGTGACGTATGCTAATGCACCTCTCAGCCGCATTCCTGCGCTCACTGAGGGTCACCAGCGAGGCCGAGACGACCAGCACCATCAATGTATTGCGACACAAACGTGGTCTAAGACGTGAGCCACGCCGCAGGCAGTGAGCACGGCATTGACGTGGTTGCCGATATTGAAGCGGATACGAAGATCAGCCCGACTGAAGGCGACGCTCAGACAGTCGGCAGCGTTCGGCATCCCACGTATCTGCCGGCAGCATCGGTCTTTGTTGGCCAGGCCCATCCTTCCCAGCTGGAGGTCGACGCACACGTCGAGCTTGACTACGTCGTCCAACGAGCAATGGTCGCCTCCACAGGCGGATGGTGCTGGTGCCGTTGCCGGTGGAGGCGGCAGGTCCTGGCCACTTGCTCGGACAGAAGCCACGGCCAGGAGGATGGTGGCGAGGAGAAGGATGCGGGAGGACACCATGGTTTCCGGGTTGGTGGTGGCTATTGTCCGAGATGCTGCTTGAGTGGATGAGTCGATCTTGGTGCCTATGCATACTGGGAATGTATCAATTTATAGGACGCACACAAGAAGTTGTTTTGAGGAGACGATTAGTGCTCACGTGCGTATAGATTACTAGTGTCATGACTCGCATCAACGAGAGACTATATTTCACGCAACTTACGAAACGTGGGCGCTATCTAAATTTCTTAAGGTCTTAATTAGTAGTACAATGTACAACAGTGCAATCAAGAAATAACACGTTGGCACTGAATGTACAATGCAAGTACATGCGTAGAATTTCCACATTCTAACTCATTTTCTATTATAGAGCACACACATATGTTTTCTTTTGCACGCTGCCTTTTAATATACACACAAAAAGGTATGGATATGTAAGCGAACATACCTAAACCATTAACATGGAAGTAAAACGGACTACCCGCTAGCTGACACCAGCACTCCTCTGTGAGCCTACACAGACCAGATCACACTGCTTGATATCTTCATAAGGCATTAAGGCCAGCTTCGAGTAAGTTAGACGGCCATATAGCATCAATGATTCCTTTAGTTTCACATATGTTAGACCGAAAAAGGCTTCTGTCCCGCTTTATAAATAAAGCCACAACCGTTACATATGAAGTATACAACGCAAACTAGCCCTGCTGGAGATACCAGCTATACAATAGAAGCACAAATAGCTAAAAACGGGAACCCAAAAACAGGGACTAAGCTAAGCCAAGCTATGCACTACACTTAGGAAGCTAGCTAGTTCCTGGCAATAAGCCCAAGTCTTCACTGAGCGTCTCGACACACCTCACCATGCACGCCACTACTCCTAGGGACACTTCAAGCGACGGGCCAGGAGAAGTAAGAAACCATCAGTTTGATAGAGGAAGGGCCAGTAAATGATGCCTCCAAGGAGGAGAGCGGCGTCTGCGAACGTCTTTTGCGTCGGCTTGAAAAGGTCAAGCACGGCATTTGCCGGCACCCCACCAACCAACCGGAGAGAGCATCACTGGCAACAACCGACAACTACACCCGATACAACTTCAGTAAAGAATACCTTCGGCAACCTACCCGCATGAAACCGATACCAGCAACCCCCTGGTCCTAGCACGACCTCGCACACCGAACAGACTGACGTCTAAAAGAGGCCAAGATCACAACGAGGTACATCGCCGGTGACAAGAAGCCCCTAGAGGAACCTAGGTATCGAGACATCAGATGAACACCACCGAGGAGGACGCCATGGACAGGAGGATGCTACAACAGAGAGAATATTGGATTGCCTAGGGAGGATGGCCCGTAAGCAACGCCTCCAAGGAGGAAACAACATCTGTAGACGTTGTCGCTGTCAGCAACAGGCATGGCCTTGCGAAGCTTTCACTGAACCGTCATCCCTAGGCCCTGTAGCTTGACCACCATGTCAAGGAAGAACTCCACCGCCCGAGAAGATTGCCGGTCCCTGTGAAGCCACCCGGCTCGGGCCCTAGACCGGCGACGAAACCATGAACGGACAAACGGACAATGGCTACCCGACCCCTATCCATAGCCGCCCGTCCGACACCCAACCCGGGCAGCCGGACCTTAGGCAGCAAGCCCCCGACACATGTCGGTTGAGGCTGCCGCCGGCACCCAGGTCGTGCCCACCTTAGGAGGTAGGTGGCGGCCAATCGAGGTCCAGAACTGGTTGACCCCGACCAAACCTCCGCCACCAACGCCGGGCGACCCACCACCACCTCCCAGCCCAGCAGTCGCCGGATCAGGACGTCCCCGCTGGACTCCATGCCCCGTGCTGCCGGGCGACTGACCCGCGCCGCTGCCACCATGTAGACAAAATATGTAGCAACTTTGTGTTGTAGTACCGCCATATTCTCCTTGGAGGTTTAATTTAACTTTTTCCTCGCCACTTGGAGACTCCTTCTGTGTCAGGTCTACCGGAATTTCCTTCCCCTTTTAGGCTTGTGCATGGTTCTAAACGAGACCCTCCTATCTCCCGTTTGAATCGTCGACGCGCTTGAAATCAGCTGGCCTGTCATTCTTTAGGGTGGCCTTTTTATCCACAATCAATCCACTTGCATCCTTGTCACTTCCATCCACTATATTTATCGACCTTGTCATGCTTTAATTTACCTTTTGCCGTGCTCGACATAACCAAGATGGTACGCATGGACTTCAAGTTGCTCAACCTGTTGAGACACAAAATACCTAAGATGGTATGCTTTTATGTTATTAGCACTAAGATGGATTTCATTTTGTGAAAACAGATATACTGATTTTAGGACGTTTCTATTGTGAACTTTGATGTACTGCACAAACCACTTTTCCTTAAAACTGTGTTTTGTGTGGTGCAACTGTAGTGTCATATTTGTATCGTTTCTCGAGTTCTGGGACTGCAAAAATGTTTGATGACAACGTGTGATCATGCTTGCTCGAGTTTGTATATATAGCTTTTATCTCCGAATATTGTCTTTGGAAGCCGAGCTCCATGGAGCTTGGTTTTGGAATAATCAAATTTCATCAAATTTCATATTTTCTACGTTTAAAAAAATTCTGAAGAAAAAAAACAGATATACATGAAGGCATAACACACATGTGTGTAAATTTTCAGGGCAAAATACGTTTGAAATGAGGGCTTTGCAAAAAAAGACAAATCTAGGGTTTTTTAACACATGATAGTATTCATCCTCTCAGGTCATGAATTTGTCTTTTTCGTACAGGTAGCATTTCAACGATTTTCATCTTGAAATTTTACACACATACACATAACATCCTTGTTTACTTGCACAATTTTGTTCAGATTTTTTGAAACCGAAAAGTTTGAATTTTGATTTTTTTTTTCTTCGAAAAAAAGCCTCCATGGAGGCCGAGAGCCAAACGTCCGTTCTCTTTTATCTCTGCTGAAACTGCTCACATAACCTTAACATGATATGAAGAAATCCAATGACGGAGCTGACAAGACTAGAATGATCAGAACGTCGAACAAGAGTTACGTTTGCCTGTCAACCCTCTTTTTTCTATAATCATTGTATACTGAATTTTTAACTACCTACATCTAGTAAGAAGTTGAATTTCATATCTATTCTCTCAATTTATGCAGATAAAAGTTGGTGCCTCAGTGCGTGGACTCACCAGAAATGCGAAGTTCTTTGGAGCTCGCACGGAAAATGTGCGCCTATTTCTGAATTGCTCTTTTCTTCTAGAGAAGGTCGATCGTGCAATGGTACACGCAAGAAATAATGCTATGGTACCAAAGGTACATTGCAAGTACATGCGCAGAATTTCTACATTCACTAATCGTACACGCAAGAATCACTACATTCCCCGTAAATCAACTCAAATACTGCCTTTTCCTATTAGAAAAGAAAGAATAGAGGAACCGTTATGTGCTGAGTGATGAGAATTTTTTTTTTGAACGTGTATCCCTAAGCCCTTAACTCTTTTTGGTTGCCTCCAATGACATGTTGTTAGATATCCTTGAAGCCAACAAGGACACCTTGAAATAAGTTCAGTATGTACTATATTAAGGATGTGATGATTCACTTCGTTTCAGAAGTTTCATGAATTGTATCTCCAACACCGACTTCCAGACCGTGCGTGACCGTTTGGACTGGGTGGTGCGGACACATTTTGTTATCCAACGCGTCACCCCATCAGTCCATGGAGCAGTCCGGACGTTCGTTTTCTCGCAAACCGGACACAGGGCTGGCCCTAATATTCTAGAGGCCCTTGTGCGAGCCCCGTAAAATGGGCACAATGTTGGAATTATGTGTCCTGCAACTATATTCAAATTACTAGGAATTACTAATATTTGGAATACCTCATTATGAAATTATACATGTATTTATGCATGGAATTACTTTATATGATTATCATGGAATTATCACTTGTTGGAATGTACTTAAGTAATATATGCTTAAGGAAGCTGGTCGATTATCCGTGGAATACAATATACTATTTATATTGGAAAGACCACCCGGGTACACTGATGATTGGAAGGAGCTAGATCGTATAGTTAGATTATAGCCCTAACGTTGATCTACGTAATTAGATGAATTTACACTCTATTATGGCGCGTTGCTCACAAGCGCGTGCTCCGGAGACATAATGGGTAGAATCCGTTAACAGACAAATATGATCGTGGTTGTTAATTTGATCTGGACTCTATCCCAAAAACTAGTGGAAAAAGCTAAAAATCTTATATCTGTATAGGAGATGGACTCTTTAAAAAGATAGTATATGAAGGTTCCTACCCCCTAGCCTCAGTGATGTGAATTGTGAGCGGCACCATGGATAAGCGCAGAGGAATAGGGGTAGTCCGCAAACCCTAAATATATAACATTGGTATCGAGGCTAGGTTTCGTCACCGTCGGCCGCTGGTTCATCGGATACATACTTTGCGTTGACGCCGGTCAATAGAAAAGGTTCTCCACTGCAATCCTTCAACGCCGGTTTCTCCACGCACGGCGCGCGTTCACGTTAATCACGGCCGCCTCGTGTTCCCCGCCGGTGCAACTCGCACCAGGCCCTGGCGGAGTTGGCCATCGCCTTGCACCGGCTCTTGCGCACATCCGAGCCGCTGCCGATCTCGATCGCCACCATCAGCTGCGCCCCGTCGAGACTCGCGGACTCAGCGGCCACCTGCTGCTGGAGCCGGGAAGGTAACCGGTGGGAGGCAGTCAGCCAACACGACGACGGCACGAGTCGTCACCGGCCACTCGGAATTTGCTAGCCACATTGTGGCGGTGGCGCGTTGCGCGCTCACGTACTTGCATTGCCGAGGAAGGAAGCATGCATGCAGTCATCGCTGCTGCTTTGATTCTTCAAGTTTCCATTGCGTAATTTTCTTTTGAAGCATACATGCAGTCATCACAATTTTTTTATACTAGTAGTACCACTTGGTTTTTTGTGCAAAGGAAGGTTAAACTTGCTGCACCAAGATCAAGGAATACTACTAAGTTGATCTTTTATGAAGTCTCAGGAGACAAATTCTGGGCACGTGGAGAAAGAGTGCAAGAAGATTGGTGATTTTTTTTCTCAATGTTAAATTTATCACGGTTTGGAAAACAGAATAGTACAATTTTATGTTTTGCAAAGGAAACCAATTGCCTTGTTGACTAAAACAAACCGGAAAAGACTAAATAAAAGGGCCACTGTTGAGGAAGAGGAAATACTATATGATATGGCACTTAGGATATCGATAGCAGGTGGCTTGACAATTCTATTATTTATTGGCTGTTGAGAATTATATTGAACATATTGCATGGAAAGATAGTGCAATATGGAATACCTTTTTTTTTGGAGCATATCTCTTGGAAGACTTAGATTGCATGCTATTTTTTTCCCTGAAAGTGCAAGTCACGGATTTCTTAAACTCTGTGTCAAATTGATTGGAATAATTTAATATACATTTTTCACCCTGAGTGGTCATCCAATCTATGCAAATATGGGATACTATTTGTTCTATGGAGGAAGACAGAAAACTCTTCGAGGGAATGATTTAGTCAATTATGGTTGACTACACCTTGAAGAGGCACTGGTAGAAAAAAGCCCTTTAGTCCCGGTTCGCAACAGCCTTTAGTCCCGGCTGTGCAACCGGGACTAAATATGCGCGACTAAAGACCCCCCCCCCTAGTCGCGTCACTTACGAACCGCGACTAAAGGCTTTAGTCCCGGTTCTCGTGGCTGACCGGGACTAAAGGCCCGTCCACGTGGCCGCCAGGGGTCCGTCGGGGCGGAGGACCTTTAGTCCCGGTTCTCGTGGCTAACCGGGACTAAAGGCCTCGTCCGCAGGTTTAGGGTTTTAGCCCCCCTAAACCTGGTTTCTTTTTAATTTGTAGTGTTTTATTTCTTTTATATTTTATTTTGTGTTTTGTTTTAATTTTGATGAAGTTTCAGTACCCATATTCTACGATACTATATACATGCATATGAAATTTCAAACAAGAAGAATTCAAGAGGAATATATAATATATATTCAATCTCGGGTGACCATATACAACTTCGAACAAGTTTCCATACACAATTAGGATGGAGGACCATATACAACTTCGAACAAGTTTCAATCTCGGGTATGCATATAAATGTCTGCGTCCTCGGTATAGTGTTCTCCTTTAGGATTGATGACTTCCCTCAAGAAAAATCCTGCTAATTCATCTTGAATTGGTCGGAAGCGAGCTTCTGGACTAAGCCTCCTCCGCAAGTTATCCGTCGCGTTCCGCACGCTATCCGATGCCTTCCGCTCAGAGGTTAGTCTCCGGATGTTCTCACAAACATAGTATCCACATAGATTGGTCCCCGGTGGCTGCTTATCCACATTAACTAACCTTCTGAAATCTAGCTCATGTTTGAATTCACCGACAATTTCTTCTGAGAACCGTCTCCAAACCCTACAGGGCAAAGAAATTAAATGAACAAGGGAGTTATTAGTTACTTGATATTAGGAAATGAACGAAAGAGACCGATCGATATAGAGCTCAAATGATTGAAAATAATTACTTTTGCAGCATTTTTCTCATGTCGGCCCAACGCTTTGGATCCGAATCCATAGAGTCCATGATTAGAACTCTGGAGGTGTGAAGTTCAATATTTAGCAGAATCCAGTGGAACCTGCGGACACGTTACATGCACAGTCATGCATAACTCATCGATTAGACATACCATGCATGGAGTAAACAAAAGAGAATGGGCACAAGAGAGAAACACTCACCCAAAATGGTAAGGAAATAGAATATGACTTTTGAGTTGATGCTTTCTAAGAAACTTGTACAAGTCTTTCTCCACGTCTTCGGGGTGATATTGTAACACATGTCCATTAACGATATGTGGGTCAATGAACCCAACATCATGGATGTTTCTTATTTTGCATTCCCAAATCTTCAATCTGCATAATAGCGTACGCAACAATATAGTTAGGACAATATATATATATATAGTGCAGGCAATGAAGAACGAGATGAGGTAGAAATAAATCACTTACAGAACGTAGCAACTCAGCATAGATTTGTCGAGGTCGCGCAGATTGAACAGCTGGAACAATTCACTCATATGAACTTGTACAGAGTACCGTTTGGTGTGATGCTCCTCTGTAACATCCGCATAAATATATTCTTTGTCGGCCCATGTTATGAATTGCTTGTACCAACGTAGCAGATTTCGCATTTGTGGCGGTAGACTCTTCTCCCGCGCAGGCTCGACGAGAGGCCCATTCCGCACATATTGTAATGCTATCTCACATACTGGCGCATCCTCAAGGCCTAAGAAGGCACGAAGAGTCAAACCCATCTCGGACGCTTGTTTCATGGCACTCGCTACAGTCAATCCAAGTGCTGCCGCAGCTGCTATGATCTCGGGGTCCTCTTCCGGACCGGCTTTCACTATGAGCGGGGGCATCGATTGTTTCTTCTGCATCCCGAGCTGGTCAACTTGTTTCCCGCTTTTTTTACTTTCTTCTTTCTCCTTCTTCAATATTTTTGCTTGCCTACGAAGTTCATGTCCATAGTCGTCAGGCATATTCAGCTCGGCTTGGGACGGTGTCGTCAAAAAATCCTTAGCCCACTTCTTTTGCTTCTCAGTGAATACTTGCTTGGGCTCAGGCTCTTTTATCGCCTTCATATCCGCCTTCCATTTCTCATAATCAGCAGACGCGGCCAATTTGGTTTCAGCTTCACTAAGTTCCCCAGGCCTTGGGAGGAGAGGCTTCAGTGATGGCTCCGGTACCCTTGTGGTCTTAGGTACATAAGGGTCCGGGTTAATAGTCCAGGAGCGGGTTTCCTTGCTGTCTGCCTGCTTCTGCTTCTTCGCCGGAGGTAGATTGGGGGGCGTCGTACCCGCCGAAGGAGGATTGGGGGGCGTCGTACCCGCCGGAGGTTGTGGATCGGGGGACGGCGTCGAATGGCGTGAAGGAGGTGTAGGTGAACCACCACGACCACCACCACCGCCACCACCGCCACCACCACCACCACCACCATCGGAGGGGGGTGGACTTGCTAGCCTTGGCGCCTCGCCTGGAAACACTATGTACTTCTTTTTCCATAGAATGAACTGGCGCTTGACATCTCCAAGTCTTCTCTCCCCTTCGGGTGTAGGTTTGTCAATCTCCAGGTCCTCAAACCCTTGGACTATGTCTTCCACCGTGACACGAGCATAGCCATATGCAATTGGGTTGTTGTGGTGGAGTGCTCCAGGTGTACAGGGTAAAGCACTGCCGCTAGCTACCTTCGTGGAAACGTTCCCCACGGGATAATGCAGATCACATTCTTTCATCTCCTTTACATCATCCACGGGGTAGTGAGGCTCCGGTGCACGAATCTCGATCATCGGTGCACTAGCACCAGGCGGGGCATCCGTGTAAGCCACGCTGCTTCTCCACTGCTGGCTTCCGCGATCCGCTTCATGATCTTCATGCGGCCCTGCAGCCGATTTTTCTTTTACTAGTTCATGCACGGTCTATTTCAACTCATGGAGTTCCGATGCAAACTTCGTCATAAGATCTGCATCCCGGTCCGTCTTTCTCTTACGGCTTCTGTAACAGTACGGGTCATTGTCCTGGGAAAACCCTACTTTCCACGGAACTTTGCCTTTGCCTTGTACACGTCCTCCGTGTTCATCATTCCCGAGGGCTGTTGTCAGTGCGTCTTTCTCTCTATTGAACTTGATCAAGCCCTCTTGAGCTTGGGTCATTGCGTCAATAAGGGCTTGGGTGGGAGCAAACTGTCTCTGCCGGTGAACACACACCCCTGTCTCCGGGTCTAGCGATCCCCCATGCCCGTACCACCAGCTTTTGGCCCTTGGGTCCCATCCCTCTGTACCTAGAGGGATTCCTCGCACCCTCAGGTCCTCCTCCATCTTCTGCCACCTAGGCTCCGAAAGGCGGTATCCTCCTGGCCCCATAATATGATGGAACTTTTTCTTACTCGCATTATCCTTATTTTTTTTCGATATTTCCTTGAAATGCTCTGATTGCTTTTGCCTCACAAATTCTGGCCAATCATCTTTCAGTTTCTCATGTTGTCCATTGAAATCCGGAGTCTTGCCCTTGTTGACATAGTCACGGGTTAAATTTTTCTTGAAGTTCCGGAATGCTTCGCCCATCTTCTGAAGAGCGAACTCTTTAACTAGCCTCCTCCTCTGACGTCCACCCGGAACCTCGTTACCGAATTCATCGACTTTGTTGTATTTTGGAGGTAGAATGAAATGTTCCATAAGCTTTCTCCAGCAATCCTTTTTCGTTCTCTTGTCGACAAAACTGAAACCAATACGTGCCTTCTTTGGCTCCTTCCATTCCTGGACGGTGATCGGGACGTTGTCTCTAACAACGACTCCGCATTGGTTGATAAACTTTGAGGTGTGCTGTAGGGGCTTGCCGGTTTCACTGACAAACTCAATGGCATATGTTTCTCCTGTTTTCATCGCCTTGGATTTGCCACGCTTTGTCGTACTCGATCCGGAGGGCTAAAAAAAGAAAGAGAGTCGCGCGCGTTAATACATATGTATTCACATTTCAGTAAGTTTGTATCACGAGAGGCTCAATGTATATATATACCTCGCCGGAGGTGGTTGCTACTTGCAATTCGAGATCGTCGTTTGTTGACGGTTGACCTCCGTCGACAATGTCCGTTCCTTCACCTTCTTGATCATCAACAATCTCTGTTCCACCTTCAAGGTTCAGAAAAGAAGAGACTACATCCTCTTCTTGCTCATATTCTGAGCCCGGCACATAAGGAATCTCGTTGTTGATGATGCCCATTAGATAACGTTCAGCCTCCGGATCCCTAAGCGGCTCGGCTCTATCGTCCGCCATATGTCACTCCTGCATGTAGTAAAAATTCTTTAAGTATAAAGGAATTAAAAAATAAGATTAAGGGGACATACAGGAGGAGGAATTAAAAAATAAGATTATTGAGCACTGCCAAGTATTTTGTTTTCTTTTCTTTGTTTTTCTTTTTGGTTTTCATTTGGTTCTTTCTTCTTCCTTTTTTCTTCTTTTTTTCTTCTTCTTCCTTTCTTCTTCCTCTTTCTTCTTTCTTTCTTCTTCTTCCTTTTTCTTTCTTCTTTCTTTCTTCTTCTTCCTTTCTTCTTCCTTTCTTCTTCTTTTTTCTTCTTCCTTTTTCTTTCTTCTTTCTTTTGGTTTTCATTTTTTCTTCTTCCTTTTTCTTTCTTCTTTTTTTCTTCTTCCTTTTTCTTTCTTCGTTTTTTCTTCTTCCTTTTTCTTTCTTCTTTCTTTCTTCTTCCTTTTTCTTTCTTCTTTCTTTCTTCTTTCTTTTTTTCTTCTTCCTTTTTTTCTTCTTTCTTTCTTCTTTCTTTTTTTATTCTTCCTTTTTTTTCTTCTTTCTTTTGGTTTTCATTTGGTTTTCTTTCTTCTTTCTTTCTTCTTTCTTTTTTTCTTCTTCCTTTTTTTCTTCTTCCTTTTTCTTCTTTCTTTCTTCTTTCTTTTTTTCTTCTTCCTTTTTTTTTCTTCTTTCTTTTGGTTTTCATTTGGTTTTCTTTCTTCTTTCTTTTTGGTTTTCATTTGGTTTCTTTTGTTTTGTTTTCTGTTTTTTTTCTTCTTCCTTTTTCTTTCTTCTTCCTTTTTTCTTCTTCCTTTTTCTTCCTTCTTTTTTCTTCTTCCTTTTTTCTTCTTCCTTTTTCTTTCTTCTTTCTTTCTTCTTCTTCCTTTCTTCTTATTTTTTTCTTCTTCCTTTTTCTTTCTTCTTTCATTGTGTTTTCATTTTTTTCTTCTTCCTTTTTCTTTCTTCTTTCTTTTGGTTTTCATTTTTTTCTTCTTCCTTTTTCTTTCTTCTTTTTTTCTTCTTCCTTTTTCTTCTGTTTTCTTTTGTTTTCTTTTGTTTTTCTTCTGTTTTTTTCTTCCTTTTTTCCTTTTTCCTTTTTTCTTCAGTTTGTTTTTCTTGTGTTTTCTTTTGTTTCCTTTTTTCCTTTTTCCTTTTTTCTTCTGTTTTTTTCTTTTGTTTGTTTTTCTTGTGTTTTCTTTTGTTTTCTTTTTTGCTTTCTTCTTCCTTTTTCTTTTGTTTTTTTTCTTCCTTTTTCCTTTTTTCTTCCTTTTTCTTGTTTTTCTTTTGTTTTCTTCTTCCTTCTATCTTCTTCTTCCTTTTTCCTTTTTCTTTCTTCTTCTTCTTCCTTTTTCTTCTTCCTTCTTCTTCTTCTGCCGGCGCGCGGAGGACGGCAGGCAGGGGCAGCGGACGGCGGGCGGCGGGCGGCAGGGCGTCGGGCGGCGGGCAAGGGCGGGCAAGGGCCACAGGCACGCTGCGGCGGCGGCGGAGCGCTAAGGGCAGGGCACGGGCGGCGGCGGCGCTCACTGGGGACGGGGGCAGCGACGCGCAGGGCTTCGGCGTCGGCGTCGGCGTCGGGGCAGGGCTTCGGCGTCGGGGCAGGGCGTCGGGCGGCGATCGGCGTCGGGGCAGGCCTTCGGCGTCGAGAGAGGAGAATGGGAAGTGGCGGAAACTGCAAAGTGCAGTATATATAGACGTACCTTTAGTCCCAGTTGGGGAGGAGGACCGCGACTAAAGGTACCCTTTAGTCGCGGTTGGCCACACCAACCGTGACTAAAGGGTACCTTTAGTCGCGGTCCTCCTCCCCAACCGGGACAAAAGGGTTTTGGCGCCGCTTTCGTTCCCGCGCAGAAAGACCCTTTAGTCGCGGTTGGGGACAACAACCGCGACTAAAGGGTACCCTTTAGTCGCGGTCCGCCTCCCCAACCGCGGCTAAAGGCATTGTGCTGCTACCACTGCCGCTCCCCTCGCTAGTTTAGTCCCACCTCGCTAGTTGAGAGGGGCGCGCAGTGGTTTATAAGCCCCACTGCCGCTCCCCTCTTGAGCTCCTCTCCATTGCAGGCTTACGGGCCTAATTGTGACTGCTATGCCTGATGGGCCTACTGGGCCTTCTGCGGGCCTGAATCCTGGCTCATCGATGGGTTTCTAGTCGTATTCAGGCCGTGGTGGCCCAGTAGGTGGCATATTTTTTATTTTTTGCCTGTTTTTTGTTTTCTTTTTTGCTTTATTTATTTCGTTTTGTTTCTACTTACAACAAAAAACTTATTTATTTTATTTTATTTTGTTTCTAATTACTTATTTATTTTACTTTATGATAATTATTTTTGCTTTATGATAATTATTTTTGCTTTATGATAATTATTACTTACAACAAAAAACTTATTTATTTTACTTTATGATAATTCATTTTAAAATCTTAAAAATACAATTATATATCAAAAAAATCAGAAAAATAAAACTAATTCATTTTGAAATCTTAAAAATACAATTATATCAAAAAAATCAGAAAAATAAAACTAATTCATTTTAAAATCTTAAAAATACAAATAATATATCAAAAAATTCAGTTCATCGATCCCTTGAAGGTTTGATACATCATTCAGTTCATCGACCAAATACAAAGTTTGGTACAATAAATTATTACACATCAATTCTTCCCTTGTGTCCTTGCTTACGATTGTGCCGTATCCATGGAGCATCCTCATCATTTAACTTAATGCTTGGGTCAGTGTTCACTTTGAAGGGCGGAATTTCACCAAACATATTATAATCTTCTGACATGTCTGTCTTGTCCTCCACTCCCACGATGTTTTTTTTCCCTGAAAGAACAATGTGGCGCTTTGGATCATCGCATGATGTACTGATCGTTTTCTTATCTTTCCGTTTCCTCGGTTTGCTACTCATCTCCTTCAAATAAAAAACCTGAGCGACATCTTTGGCAAGGACGAATGGTTCGTCAAGGTAACCAAGATTGTTGAAATCCACCATTGTCATTCCGTATTGCTCGTCCACCTTTACCCCACCTCCTGTTAGCTTGAACCATTTGCACCGGAACAAAGGGACCTTAAAGGAGGGTCCATAGTCAAGTTCCCATATCTCCTCTATGTAACCATAATATGTGACCTTTCGCCCATTCTCGGTTGCTGCATCAAAGCGGACACCACTGTTTTGGTTGGTGCTCTTTTTATCTTGGGAGATGGTGTAAAATGTATATCCATTTATCTCGTACCCTTGGAAAATCGTTATAGTCGAAGATGGTTTCTTGGCCAACATGTACAGCTGATCTCCAACATCATTGTCATTCATTAAATTTTTTCGCAACCAACTGCCGAAAGTCTCCATGTGGGCCTTTCTAATCCAGGATTCAGGCTTCCCCGGGTTGTCCGAGCGTAAAATATTCTTGTGTTGCTCGAAGTACGGAGCCACAAAGCTGGAATTTTGCAGAACTGTGTGGTGTGCTTCAGTCATAGAATGACCGTCCATACATATCGTGGATTTCCTTCCGATCTTGCCTTTTCCACTTAGTCTCCCCTCGTGCCGCGATTGAGGAATACCAATCGGCTTAAGGTCAGGAACATAGTCAATACAGAACTCAATTACCTCCTCATTTCCATAGCCCTTGACGATGCTTCCTTTTGGCCTAGCACGGTTACGAACATATTTCTTTAATACTCCCATGAACCTCTCAAAGGGGAACATATTGTGTAGAAATACAGGACCGAGAATGGAAATCTCTTCGACTAGGTGGAGCAGGAGGTGCGTCATAATATCGAAGAAGGATGGTGGGAACACCAACTCGAAACTGACAAGGCATTGGACCACATCGTTCTGTAACCGTGGTAGATCTTCTGGATTGATTACCTTCTGAGAGATTGCATTGAGGAATGCACATAGCTTCACAATGGCTACTCGAACATTTTCCGGTAGGAGCCCCCTCAAAGCAATCGGAAGCAATTGCGTCAAAATCACGTGGCAGTCATGAGACTTCAGGTTTTGGAACTTTTTCTCCGCCATGTTTATTATTCCCTTTATATTCGACGAGAAGCCAGACGGGACCTTCATACTGCTCAGGCATTCAAAAAAAATGACCTTCTCTTCTTTGGTAAGAGCGTAGCTGGCACGACCTTGAAACCATTCCGGATGCCGGTCATCTGGGTCTTTCAAAAGTTGCTGGTCCTGCCGTGCTTCCTTTGTATCATTTGTCTTCCCATACACGCCCAAGAAGCTTAGCAGGTTCACGCAAATATTCTTCGTAACATGCATCACGTCGATTGCAGAGCGGACATCTAGGACTTTCCAATATTCTAGCTCCCAAAATATAGATTTCTTCTTCCACATGGGTGCGTGCCCGTCAACTCCCCGCGGAACTGATTGTCCGCCAGGACCCTTTCCAAAGATGACTTTCAAATCCTTGACCATATCAAATATCTCAGCACCAGTACGTTCCGCAGGCTTCGGCCGGTGATCTGCCTTGCCGTTGAAATGCTTGCCTTTCTTTCTTACGTTATGATTTCGGGGAAGAAATCGACGATGACCCAGGTACACGTTCTTCTTACAATTAACCAAACGTACACTTTCAGTCTCATGTAAGCAGTGCGTGCATGCATTGTATCCCTTATTTGTCTGTCCCGAAAGGTTACTGAGAGCAGGCCAATCGTTGATGGTTACAAAAAGCAACGCTCGTAGGTCAAATTCCTCTCCTTTGTGCTCATCCCAGACACGTACACCAGGTCTGGCCCACAACTGTAAAAGTTCATCAACTAATGGCCTTAGGTACACATCGATGTCGTTCCCGGGTTGCTTTGGACCTTGGATGAGCACTGGCATCATAATGAACTTCCGCTTCATGCACAACCAAGGAGGAAGGTTGTAGATGCATAGAGTCACGGGCCAGGTGCTATGGCTGGAGCTCTGCTCGCCAAAAGGATTCATGCCATCAGTACTTAGACCAAATCTTATGTTCCTTGCGTCAGCTGCAAAATCTTTGAACACTCTGTCGATCTTTCTCCATTGCGTTCCATCAGCGGGGTGTCTCAACTCCCCGTCGGACAACCTTCTTTGCTTCGTACGTACTGGCGGGCAACTCGTTATTCTTCGGAAACATATTCTTCAACATTTTCAGCAAATTTTCAAATGATGTGTCACCTACACCTTCCTGTGCCTTCCATTTTAGCAAATCCAGTGTGCAGCCCAGCTTTTTCAGACTATTATCGCATCCTGGATACAACGACTTTTTGTGATCCTCTAACATGCGATCCAAATTTCCCTATCCTTGTCATTTTCGCAGCGTCTCCGTGCATCAGCAATGGTCCGACCAAGATCATCAGCGGGCTCATCATGTGCCTCTTCTTCACCTTCACCTAACCCTTCCCCACCTTCAGCATCATCCTCCATGAAAGTATCACCGAAATGATCATGATAGTTGTCATCGATATCATCCCCTTCTTCATCTTCTTCCATTCTAACCCCTCTTTCTCCATGCTTGGTCCAACAATTATAGCTTGGCATGAAACCGTGCCGAAGCAGGTGCATGTGAACGTCTCTTGAGGAGGAGTAACCCTTCTGATTCTTACAGACAGCACATGGACAGATAATAAAACCTTGATGCTTGTTCGCATTTGCCACTACGAGGAAATCTTTCAAACCCGTAGTGAACTCGGCGGAGAGTCGGGTACCGTACATCCATTGCCGATTCATCTGCATTATTATTATATAAAGTATATAATTAACCATCATGCATTTGTTAAACTAACTAGCTAGAAATAATACAAATTAAACAATGAACTACACACATGCATATTTTATCAATGACACATGAAAGGTTCAAGTTGCTAACCGCGATCGCGGAGGAAAAATAAATGAGAAAGCTCAAGTGTGGCTCGGACACTTCATATCATGTTTGTTTCAGGCTCTCGGGCATTTCATCGAACACCTTGTGTGCATAGGAGGAACCAAAAGCAAACCCACCACCCCCTTCTGAAAATTGTGAAGTGAGCTGAGTGAAGTGAAGTGAGCTGAGTCCTATATATAGGGATGGGCCTTTAGTCCCGGTTGGCCTGGCCAACCGCGACTAAAGGCCTTCGGGGACCTTTAGTCCCGGTTGGCCAGGCCAACCGGGACTAAAGCCCCTCCCGTCCGCCAGCTGGATGGGCCTTTAGTCCCGGTTGGCCTGGCCAACCGCGACTAAAGGCCTTCGGGGACCTTTAGTCCCGGTTGGCCAGGCCAACCGGGACTAAAGCCCCTCCCGTCCGCCAGCTGTCGACCGAGCGCGCTGGGCCTAGATAGTTGGTCGCGGGTCTCCTCCCGAACCGCGACTAAAGTCCCCTTTTGTCGCGGTTCGATTGTTTTGGGGACTAATGGGGGCGTACGGAAGCCTCTTTTTCTACTAGTGAGGAAGACAAAATATTTCAAATCGAATTGACTAAGTGGAAGTGTCTATTATGGAACATCACTTATTTATGGAGAAAGATGGGAACCACTCCGTCGAAAAGGAAATTTTCTCTCACTTAACGGTATGTCCACTGCCAATGTTTGCATTATAATGTCTAACTGTCACTATTTTTTCAAATAGTTGGATTATGGTGTTTGTTTATATACATCACATATATTGGAATACAATAGCAATGTTATTGGCATGCAACAATACCAAAGGGAAAACTGATGTACTTAGGAATTAATGCTAAATTTGATATACTTTGGATTGGAAATTATGCAAACAAACTCCTTTTGTGGAGGAAAACTATTATTGTTGTCGGACAGGCTATTCAACTTCGATGAGAAGGGATTTAATTTCTTGTTCTACCTTGGAATCTATTGACTACGTCATACTATTTGGAAAAGGAAGACCGGAAATATTGCTCAATGATAAAAATTAGTGCATTACGAAATTTCACACAATGGTCTCATCTTTCTTGATGGTCCATTGGAAGTTGGCAACCCAAATTGTTTATTTGGTGAAGATAACTCCATAGAGAGGAATATTAATAATGGGAACACATGCTTCGAATCATATTAGTTATATCATCCACGACTTGGTGACATATCTTGGAACTGGATCAAGAGGCTTATTGGTTCTGGAATTTTAAACTTTAGTGGGAGGACTATGGTACATGTGAGCATATATGATTTTTTAATACACCTTGTTTATTAAGGTGGAAGGTGATGAAAGGGCTTCACATCGTTTTTTTATATACTTATGGTATTTCTTTGGACATCCCCACTAGAGGTTAGATTATTTATTTCATCTCACTCTTCGATGATTACAGTTTTATATGGTTATGCTTATATTTTATTGTACAAGTCGGAAGATTTTATTGTGCTGGTCACATGTTATACTGAAGTGGAAAAATCAGTTGATTAAATAATATCATAATTTTAACAACTGATTGGTGGGGGAAGTACACTTCAGCAATATATCATTTGTATGTAAAGAGCATGGAACTATTCATCATTGTAATATACTGTACACTCCACAATATAATGGAGGAATTGTTGTCTTGTATACTCCCTTGTTTATTTGAAAGAAGCATTGCATACTATCATTTGTTGATATCATTCTCCATCTAGTATAGTCACTTGACTGGAAGGAAATCTTCTATTTTGGCATGAAATTCTTTGATATTACAAACCGCACACCAGGAATTTTTCATGGTTATTCTAGTGGATCAATGGGTGTTTCCTTAGTTATCTGGAAAAAGAATACTGGTGGAAAATAGGAACACAATCATTTTTACGATCAAGGGTGGAATTATTGACAATCATACTGGAATATAATCTTGACCCCAAGGAAACTACAAGTGACACTCCCAACATGACATGCTTAGGATAAGTGGGAGGAATTAGCTTGGAATATCATGTCTGGATAATTCTTATGTGTTTTTGGGGGATGCCACTCTAAATTTTAGAGGAACCACTAAATTCTCTTATTTATTTTTGTCAACTATGGGTGGAAGAATTGCGGGAAGGAGTAAACTCAAATGAGGAAGAGCATAGTTTGGGAACTTGATATCATACCAAATAACCGCAAGCCTATTGTATGGAAGTGATTTTTTTGTAAGGATATTCGGCTCACTGGAATATTATAATGCCACTCTTGTTATTCAATTATTCACGCAGAGGGAAATATACTTTGTGGAAACTCTCTCTCCTGGAATTTTGGGAAAGAGGAACTAAAGACATGCTTTGCTAATTGAGTATATTCATGTATGGTCTTATAACAAGCTTCACATCAATGGAATAACAGGTCATATGGTTTCTCTAAATGAAGTGAAAGCTTGGTCATCTTTTAACTTTCATATGAAAGGAAGATCTGAAGCATCCTATGTTTTACGATTGGAAATACATAGAAAATATTTTGAAGTGTTTCTCTATGGAAAATTGCAAATCTATTAAAATACCTTTGATAAAGGGAATCATACTAAATGAGGAATTATATTTGAACTCCTGAGGGAAAATGGAATAATAAATGGTACTAGAATTGATATGTATCTTCATTATATTATTATACCTTAGCTATCAGAATTTATGCTGCATTCAAGCAGTGGAAGGAAACACGAGCAGCTAAGGGAATCTCACACATCATATAAGATTGTGGAAAGTGCATCACAACTTGTCACTTGTTCTGAAATTTATACTGAAGGTAAACACATTGAGGAAACTATTACTCTATCTACAAGATGAAAAATGAGTGCAGGTAGGCATATTCAAATTTTTTGTAGTACTAATATGGTGGAGGTTCACTGACTGAAGTCAGGAATTTCTTTCAACACATGGTTAATTATGGAACTTCATTTACTAGTTGGATTCGATATTTATGTGGTTTTGAAAATTTATTCAACATGGTTATCTTATACTTGACTCGATGTGGAATTAATCATATTATTATGTGAGGGAAAATAACTGATGCGGAATTTCACTTGAGGAAACAAAATACTCAAGGTGCCTATAAAGGTGGGATTGCACTCGAGGAAATAATACTCGAGGAGCCAAGGGCAGGTATGCTGGAATAATTAGGCGAAAACTAAAGGTCTCTAGTGATCTTAAGTGTCACAACAAGGAAACATACTAAGGGAAGGTATCGCTATATATTTCTTTGGATTTTGAACGTAGTGTTAACCTGATTGCTGACCCCTTGACTGAGCCAATTAGTCATGAGGTATATATTTGGTAAGCATTGTCGTGGAATAGTCACGACAGATGTCCTCGAGAAAGGACTTAGTCGTGGAGCCATCACAACTAGGAAGCTTAAAGGGGTTAAAGCGGGACAAAGGACACGAGGATTATACTGGTTCAGCCCCTTACGGTGAAGGTAAAAGCCTACTCCAGTTGAGGTGGAATTACTAGGGTTTCGATGACCAGGGAGCGAATCCGCTATAATCCTCGTGTCCTTTGTCCCGCTTTAACCCCTTTAAGCTTCCTAGTTGCGATGGCTCCACGACTAAGTCCTTTCTCGAGGACATCTGCCGTGACTATTCCACGACAGTCCACGGAGGACTCTCTGAAGGATATAGATCTAGCGATGAGACGGCCATCTGCTCGGATGGTGAATCATCCACAGGTGAGACGGACTCATTGTATCAACTTCAAGACGGCAGGCTCGGGGGTTGTTCCGATTGCGACAGTTGGCGCCCACCGTGGGGCCAGCCCACGGTGGATTTGAGTTCTTGAAGGGCAGCTTCGAAGGGCTCAAGGGATACGCTGTGGGCCGGATGACCAAGAGTCGTCGCGGCAAGCTCTACATCGACGACGCAGGCTGGGGCCCCGACACCGGCTCAATCGAGTACGGGTACCGGGTCCCCTTCGGCGGAATCCACGTTTTCATTGGCAAGATCGGCGAGCCGGGCCCTGAGCCGGATATCTGCACCGACCTCATCGAGATGGCTCAGCGCGCGAGCCCCGCCCGGACTCTGCCTGCCTTGAAGCGTGCTTTCGTGGGATGCATCCACGGAGGACTCTCTGAAGGATCTAGATCTGGCGATGAGACGGCCATCTTCTCGGATGGTGAATCGTCCACAGGTGAGATGGCCTCATTGTATCAACTTCAAGATGGCAGGCTCGGGGGTTGTTCCGAGTCATGGCAGATGTCCTCGAGAATGGACTTAGTCATGGAGCCATCGCAACTAGGAAGCTTAAAGGGGTTAAAGCGGGACAAAGGACACGAGGATTATACTGGTTCGGCCCCTTGCGGTGAAGGTAAAAGCCTACTCCAGTTGAGGTGGAATTACTAGGGTTTCGATGACCAGGGAGCGAATCCGCTATGCCTGGCTACCGATTTGATGTTACTTGCCTTAAGCCGCCGGCGGGTCGTCCCCTTATATACACGGGTTGACGCCCCGCGGCCTAAAGAGTCCCGGCCGGCTCATAAATAGTGTTCGGCTCGGTGACTAGTTAATCTTGCCTTACAACACAAGTCATGCCATTACGGCGATTTATCACTACGGGCCTTAAGTCGCCTACGGGCTTTAGGCCCTTTATTGAACCGCCATCCTCAAGCTTGATATTGGGCTTCATATGATGAATTGCCATAGCGTAACCCGGCCCCTCCTGGGCGGGTTACACTAGTAGTTATATCCCCAACATTAGGCCCCAGATTGATTTGAACCGGTTCATGTCAATCTTCAATACCTTAAGAAAAAGCCTTCTGGCTTCTGTCTGTGCAAAAGTTATAACCCGCCATGACGTCATCTTCTGGATTCATGATAACCTGCCATGACGTCATCTTCTGGATTCATGATAACCTGCCATGACGTCATCTTCCATTAAATGCATTTTTTATTCTGTCATATCACAACGGATCCTTAACTTAATGACCATCCCGAAAATCGAGGCGTCGGAGTAGCTGGATAACCACGTCTGGCCTCCTCGTTTCTCGCGCCAGTCTTTTCCTTATAAATAAGCACGACCTTTAGGTCTTTCTTCATTCTCCCCCTTTCTGTCGTCTTCTTCCTCTCGCGACTCCGCTGCTGCTCGAGCTCCGCCGCCGCCTCGTCGATCTTGGCCGCTGCATCAACCTGAATCGACCAGAGAACGGCGGTGATCCTTTGCAGTAGATCTACAGCTGTAAGTCTTCACCTTCCCGCACTTCAGATCTGCATTTAGGGTTTTCAAGTTCTTCCGTGTTCTTCATGGTTCATCATGGTTTCTTCGTAGTTCTTCCACAGCGGTCTCCTTTGATCCAAAAGTAGTATAGAACTCATGCGGTAGTTGTTTTGCGTCCATTTTCCATACTAGCAGACCCCTTTTGCTAGTAAAAAGACCTCATTAGAGCTCACGAACTCATTTGTACCAGTTTTTAGGTCTAGAATATTTTCTTTTCTGAACGACCGTTTGATCCAAAATAACAGCTGCAACCTGTGAAACATGTTTGTGCGACACTTAGGCAAAAAACTGTATCTGTTAGCCATGGCGACTCTTATCGCCGGCTTAAAGAGGCAATGCTCAATGAATAATCCTGATGCCCATGGTGGATTTAAATAATTTAATTGCTACTGTCTCCCATGGCGGCTTAAACAATCTGACACAATTAGCCATATATCATTAGGCCCCTTCATAAGCCGCCATCTTGAGTATGAATTGAAATATTTTCTCCGGCTTAAATTTGAACCGGAAATTTTTATTTTGTCATAGGCTTCCATCCTTCATAATGCCGCCCAAGGCTCCCAAAGCACCCGTCACATGCAACTGGGTTAGATCCACCGTCACTGATAGCATATTAAACAATTTTGTGAAGACTGGTCCTCTGCCGAAGAAAGAGATCATGTCTTATCATGCTCCTGACCCGTCAGAAGAAAAGCCTCAACCCAAGGATGGGGAAGTTGTCATTTTCACTGATCACATGAACCGGGGCTTTGCTCCACCCGGATCAAAAAATTTCAGAGACGTCTTCCACTTCTTTGACCTGCGACCTCAAGACATCGGACCCAATTCCGTGTCAAACATCTGCAATTTCCAAGTATTCTGTGAGGTGTACCTTGGAGAAGAACCTAGCTTACTACTCTTTAGAGAGTTATTTTATCTGAACCGTCAAAACGAATGTGCCCACGGGCCCAGCTTGGAGCTTGGCGGAATCTCAATCCAGTGACGTAGAGACTGCCTCTTCCCTTATGCCGAGCCGCCGAGTCACCCTAAAGATTGGAACCAGACATGGTTCTACTGTCAAGATACTTCTCTGGCTAATGAGAACCCTTTGCCCGGCTTTCGCGCCCTGCGCCTGGAGTCAACTCACCCCTTACCAGATAAATTATCTCTTGCTGAACGTCAAACACTTGCCCCAACCATAAACAAGGTCGAAGCTCTTCTGGGGAACGGCCTAAACGGCATTGACTTGGTCCGGGTTTGGATTGCCTGGCGGGTGATTCCTTTGAGCCGCCGCCCCGGCTTGATGTGCGACTACACAGGCCAGAAAAATGATCCTCTACGGCACAGTCCTGAAACCTTACCTGAGGATGTCGTTGATGACATGACCAAGTCTCTTCTGAATGAGAGCCTGGCAGATTGCGGGAAAGCGGGCTTAAGTCCTTTCTGCAAGGCTAACCCGGCTCCAGCGGTAAACCATTAACTTGAGCATCTTACTTTCCACTTTGATAATTTCATCATTACTCAAAAACTCTTGCTATATTTTACAGGCTGATGATAAATTCTGGAAGGTCAAGTATGACCATGAGGCTACAAAGAAATCCAGAAAGGCCAAGAAAGCCGCCAGGAAAGCCGCTGCCCGTAAGAAGGGGAACAAACCTAGCGCCTCGGATATGTTTCATCTGGACGATACCTCCGAGTCAGAGGTAACTCTTGACTCTTTAGGCTCCTTCTTTAACCATCTTATTGACACTGATTATCAGCAGGAGGATACAGGAGCAAGTCATGCAGTAACTGAAGAGGTAACTATAATTGAAGGGGAACGTAGTAATTTCAAAAAAATTCCTACGCACACGCAAAATCATGGTGATGCATAGCAATGAGAGGGGAGAGTGTTGTCCACGTACCCTCGTAGACCGACAGCGTAAGCGTTATCACAATGCGGTTGATGTAGTTGTACGTCTTCACGATCCGACCGATCAAGTACCGAACGTACGGCACCTCCGAGTTCTACACACGTTCAGCTCGATGACGTCCCTCGAACTCCGATCCAGCCGAGTGTTGAGGGAGAGTTTCATCAGCACGACGGCGTGGTGACGATGATGATGTTCCACCGACGCAGGGCTTCGCCTAAGCTCCGCAACGGTATTATCGAGGTGTAATATGGTGGAGGGGGGCACCGCACACGGCTAAGAGATCTCAAGGATCAATTGTTGTGTCTCTGGGGTGCCCCCTTGCCCCCGTATATAAAGGAGCAAGGGGGAGGCAGCCGGCCAAGGGAAGAGGCGCGCCATAGGGGGGAGTCCTACTCCCACCGGGAGTAGGACTCCTCCTTTCCTTGTGGGAGTAGGAGAAGGGAAGGGGGAAGGAGAAAGAAGGAAGGGTGCGCCCCCCTTCCCTAGTCCAATTCGGACCAGACCGTGGGGAGGGGTGCGGCCACCTTTTGAGGCCTTTCTCTCCTTTCCCGTATGGCCCATTAAGGCCCAATACGAATTCCCGTAACTCTCCGGTACTTCAAAAAATACCCGAATCACTCGGAACCTTTCCGATGTCCGAATATAGTCGTCCAATATATCGATCTTTACGTCTCGACCATTTCGAGACTCCTCGTCATATCCCCGATCTCATCCGGGACTCCGAACTCCTTCGGTACATCAAAACTCAATAAAACTGTCATCGTAACGTTAAGCGTGCGGACCCTACGGGTTCGAGAACTATGTAGACATGACCAAGACACGTCTCCGGTCAATAACCAATAGCGGGACCTGGATGCCCATATTGGCTCCCACATATTCTACGAAGATCTTTATCGGTCAGACCGCATAACAACATACGTTGTTCCCTTTGTCACCGGTATGTTACTTGCCTGAGATTCGATCGTCGGTATCTCGATACCTAGTTCAATCTCGTTACCGGCAAGTCTCTTTACTCGTTCCGTAACACATCATCCCGCAACTAACTCATTAGTCACAATGCTTGCAAGGCTTATAGTGATGTGCATTACCGAGTGGGCCCAAAGATACCTCTCCGACAATTGGAGTGACAAATCCTAATCTCGAAATACGCCAACCCAACAAGTACCTTTGGAGACACCTGTAGAGCACCTTTATAATCACCCATCTACGTTGTGACGTTTGGTAGCACACAAAGTGTTCCTCCGGTAAACGGGAGTTGCATAATCTCATAGTCATAGGAACATGTATAAGTCATGAAGAAAGCAATAGCAACATACTAAACGATCGGGTGCTAAGCTAAAGGAATGGGTCAAGTCAATCACGTCATTCTCCTAATGAGGTGATCCCGTTAATCAAATGACAACTCATGTCTATGGCTAGGAAACATAACCATCTTTGATTAACGAGCTAGTCAAGTAGAGGCATACTAGTGACACTCTGTTTGTCTATGTATTCACACATGTATTATGTTTCCGGTTAATACAATTCTAGCATGAATAATAAACATTTATCATGATATAAGGAAATATATAATACTTTATTATTGCCTCTAGGGCATATTTCCTTCAATAATTTCCTCCGACTCCGAGCCTTTGCCGAGACAGAAAGTCCGAAGGGTAACCCGGAAAGTAAGATTTTCACATCCTTTAGCTTATCAAGATCCTCAATTTCTTTTGAAGCGACGGATTTACGAGAGTCGGAGGCAGACCCGGACTAGTAAAGATGCGGACCTTTCCTCCGGCTTACCCGATGTAACAAGAAAACGCCGGACTGAGGTTATCTCTGATTTATATTCTTTGTATCCTTTGGCGGGTGTCACTCGTCAACCACTCAATTCTTCTGACTCAAACTATCAGGGAACTTCACCTTCCTCCGGCGAATCTGTGCAGTCCAGCATGCCGGCTTTCAAAACCGCTCCAGGGTAATGATAATCTGTTTATCTTGTGCTTATCTTACTCATGTTTTTGTACTAACCCTTTAATTTTCAGTGTACAAGTAAAGCCCAGCAAGAGGACGAAGAGAAGTAAGCCGGCCGAAGAACCAAACTTTACTGAACCGGAGCTCAGAACATCTGCTCCTGATACGTCCGCTCATGAGCCGCCGCCTGAACCAGCCCATGATACTCCAACTCTCACCACTGATTCGTCCGTCGAACAAGCTATGGAAGGTGTGATCATGTTTTGATTGTGAGATAATTTTAGTCAACGGGTCTGTCACATTCAGATCCGTAAGTATTTTGCAAATTTCTATGTTTACAATGCTCTGCACGGAGCTACTCTTAGCTAATTGCTCCCACTTTCAATATGTATCTAGACCGAGACTTAGAGTCATCTAGATTTAGTGTCAAAACATGCATCGACGTAACCCTTTACGACGAACCTTTTGTCACTTCCATAATCGAGAAACATTTCCTTATTCCACTAAGGGTATTTTGACCGCTGTCCAGTGATCTACTCCTAGATCACTATTGTACTCCCTTGCCAAATTCAGTGTAGGGTATACAATAGATCTGGTACACAGCATGGCATACTTTATAGAGGCCAAGGCATAGGGAATGACTTTCATTCTCTTCCTATCTTCTGCCGTGGTCGGGCTTTGAGTCTTTACTCAATTTCACACCTTGTAACACAGGCAAGAACTCTTTCTTTGACTGTTCTATTTTGAACTACTTCAAAATCTTGTTAAGGTATGTACTCATTGAAAAACTTATCAAGCGTCTTCATCTATCTCTATAGATCTTGATGCTCAATATGTAAGCAGCTTCACCGAGGTCTATCTTTGAAAAACTCCTTTCAAACACTCCTTTATGCTTGCAGAATAATTCTACATTATTTCTGATTAACAATATGTCATTCACATATACTTATCAGAAATGCTGTAGTGCTCCCACTCACTTTCTTGTAAATACAGGCTCCACCGCAAGTCTGTATACAATTATATGCTTTGATCAACTTATCAAAGCGTATATTCCAACTCCGAGATGCTTGCACCAGTCCATTGACTGATCGCTGGAGCTTGCATATTTTGTTAGCACCTTTAGGATTGACAAAACCTTCTGGTTGCATCATATACAACTCTTCTTTAATAAATCCATTAAGGAATGCAGTTTTGTTTATCCCTTTGCCATATTTCATAAAATGCGGCAATTGCTAACATGATTCGGACAGACTTAAGCATAGATACGAGTGAGAAACTCTCATCGTAGTCAACGTCTTGAACTTGTCGAAAACCTTTTGCGACAATTCTAGCTTTGTAGATAGTGACACTACTGTCAGCGTCCGTCTTCCTCTTGAAGATCCATTTAATCTCAATGGCTCGCCGATCATTGGGCAAGTCAATCAAAGTCCATACTTTGTTCTCATATATGGATCTTATCTCAGATTTCATGGCCTCAAGCCATTTCGTGGAATCTGGGCTCACCATCGCTTCTTCATAGTTCGTAGGTTCGTCATGGTCTAGTAACATAACCTCCAGAACAGGATTACCATACCACTCTGGTGCGGATCTTACTCTGGTTGACCTACGAGGTTCAGTAATAACTTGATCTGAAGTTCCATGATCATCATCATTAACTTCCTCACTAATTGGTGTAGAAGTCACAGGAACAGATTTCTGTGATCCAATAAGGGAGCAGGTACAGTTACCTCATCAAGTTCTACTTTCCTCCCACTCACATCTTTCGAGAGAAACTCCTTCTCTAGAAAGTATTCATACTAAGCAACGAATGTCTTGCCTTCGGATCTGTGATAGAAGGTATACCCAACTGTTTCCTTTGGGTATCCTATCAAGACACATTTCTCCGATTTGGGTTTGAGCTTATCAGGATGAAACTTTTTCACATAAGCATCGCAACCCCAAAATTTTAAGAAACGACAACTTTGGTTTCTTGCTAAACCTCAGTTCATAAGGCGTCGTCTCAACGGATTTTGATGGTGCCCTATTTAACGTGAATGCAGCTGTCTCTAATGCATAACCCCAAAACAATAGTGGTAGATCGGTAAGAGACATCATATATCGCACCATATCTAATAAAGTACGGTTAAGATGTTTGGACACACCATTATACTGTGCTGTTCCAGGTGGCGTGAGTAGCGAAACTATTTCACATTGTTTTAACTGAAGGCCAAACTCGTAACTCAAATACTCTTCTTCACGATCAGATCGTAGGAATTTTATTTTCTTGTTACGATGATTTTCAAATCACTCTGAAATTCTTTGAACTTTTCAAATGTTTCAGACTTGTGTTTCATTAAGTAGATATACCCATATCTGCTCAAATCAACTGTGAAGGTCAGAAAATAATGATACCTGCTACGAGCCTCAATATTCATCGGACCACATACATCTGTATGTATGATTTCCAACAAATCTGTTGCTCTCTCCATAGTTCCGGAGAACGGCGTTTCAGTCATCTTGCCCATGAGGCATGGTTCGCAAGCATCAAGTGATTCATAATCAAGTGATTCCAAAATCCCATTAGTATGGAGTTTCTTCATGCGCTTTACACCAATATGACCTAAACGGCAGTGCCACAAATAAGATGCACTATCATTATTAACTTTGCATCTTTTGGCTTCAATATTATGATTATGTGTATCACTACGATCGAGATCCAACAAACCATTTTCGTTGGTGTGTATGACCATAGAAGGTTTTTATTCATGTAAACAGAACAACAATTGTTCTCTAACTTAAATGAATAACCGTATTGCAATAAACATGATCAAATCATATTCATGCTCAACGCAAACACCAAATAACACTTATTTAGTTTCCCAGTCAAAAAAAACACTTATTTAGTTTCAACACTAATCCCGAAAGTATAGGGAGTGTGCGATGATGATCATATCAATCTTGGAACTACTTCCAACACACATCGTCACCTCGCCTTTTACTAGTCTCTGTTTATTCTGCAACTCCCGTTTTCGAGTTACTACTCTTTAGCAACTGAACCAGTATCAATTACCGAGGGGTTGCTATAAACACTAGTAAAGTACACATCAATAATCTGTATATCAAATATACCTTTGTTCACTTTTACTAGTCTCTGTTTATTCTGCAACTCCCGTTTTGAGTTACTACTCTTAGCAACTGAACCAGTATCAATTACTGAGGGGTTGCTATAAACACTAGTAAAGTACACATCAATAATCTGTATATCAAATATACCTTTGTTCACTTTGCCATCCTTCTTATCCACCAAATAGTTGGGGTAGTTCCGCTTCCAGTGACCAGTCCCTTTGCAGTAGAAGCACTTAGTCTCAGGCTTAGGACCAGACTTAGGCTTCTTCACTTGAGCAGCAACTTGCTTGCTGTTCTTCTTGAAGTTCCCCTTCTTCCCTTTGCCCTTTTCTTGAAACTAGTGGTCTCGTCAACCATCAACACTTGATGTTTTTTTTTTATTTCTACCTTCGTCGATTTCAGCATCACGGAGAGCTCGGGAATTAGTTTCGTCATCCCTTGCATACTATAGTTCATCACGAAGTTCTACTAACTTGCTGATGGTGACTAGAGAATTCTGTCAATCACTATTTTATCTGGAAGATTAACTCCCACTTGATTCAAGCGATTGTAGTACCCAGACAATCTGAGCACATGCTCACTAGTTGAGCGATTCTCCTCCATCTTTTAGCTATAGAACTTGTTGGAGACTTCATATCTCTCAACTCGGGTATTTGCTTGAAATATTAACTTCAACTCCTGGAACATCTCATATGGTCCATGACGTTCAAAACGTCTTTGAAGTCCCGATTCTAAGCCGTTAAGCATGGTGCACTAAACTATCAAGTAGTCATCATATTGAGCTCGCGAAACGTTCATAACGTCTGCATCTGCTCCTGCAATAGGTCTGTCACCTAGCGGTGCATCAAGGACATAATTTTTCTGTGCAACAATGAGGATAATCCTCAGATCACGGATCCAATCCGCATCTTTGCTACTAACATCTTTCAACATAATTTTTCTCTAGGAACATATCAAAAATAAACAGGGAAGCAACAACGCGAGCTATTGATCTACAACATAATTTGCAAAATACTATCAGGACTAAGTTCATGATAAATTTAAGTTCAATTAATCATATTACTTAAGAACTCCCACTTAGATAGACATCCCTCTAATCCTCTAAGTGATCACGTGATCCATATCAACTAAACCATGTCCGATCATCACGTGAGATGGAGTAGTTTCAATGGTGAACATCACTATGTTGATCATATCTACTATATGATTCACGCTCGACCTTTTGGTCTCCGTGTTCCGAGGCCATATCTGTTATATGCTAGGCTCGTCAAGTTTAACCTGAGTATTCCGCGTGTGCATTTGTTTTGCACCCGTTGTATTTGAACGTAGAGCCTATCACACCCGATCATCACGTGGTGTCTCAGCACGAAGAACTTTCGCAACGGTGCATACTCAGGGAGAACACTTATACTTTGATAATTTAGTGAAGGATCATCTTATAATGCTACCGTCAAACAAAGCAAGATAAGATGCATAAAGGATTAACATCACATGCAATCAATATAAGTGATATGATATGGCCATCATCATCGTGTGCTTGTGATCTCCATCTCCGAAGCACCGTGCTTGTGATCTCCATCTCTGAAGCACCGTCATGATCACCATCGTCACCGGCGCGACACCTTGATCTCCATCGTAGCATCGTTGTCGTCTCGCCAACTTATTGCTTTTACGACTATCGCTACTGCTTAGTGATAAAGTAAAACTATTACATGGCGATTGCATCTCATACTATAAAGCGACAACCATATGGCTCCTGCCAGTTGCCGATAACTCGGCTACAAAACATGATCATCTCATACAACACATTATATCACATCATGTCTTGACCATATCACATCACAACATGCCCTGCAAAAACAAGTTAGACGTCCTCTACTTTGTTGTTGCATATTTTACGTGGCTGCTACGGGCTTAGCAAGAACCGTTCTTACCTACGCATCAAAACCACAACGATAGTTTGTCAAGTTGGTGCTGTTTTAACCTTCGCAAGGACCGGGCGTAGCCACACTCGGTTCAACTAAAGTGAGAGAGACAGACACCCGCTGGTCACCTTTAAGCAACGAGTGCTCGCAACGGTGAAACCAGTCTCGCGTAAGCGTACGCGTAATGTCGGTCCGGGCCGCTTCATCTCACAATACCGCTGAACCAAAGTATGACATGCTGGTAAGCAGTATGACTTATATCACCCACAACTCACTTGTGTTCTACTCGTGCATAGTATCAACGCATAAAACCAGGCTCTGATACCACTGAAGGGGAACGTAGTAATTTCAAAAAAATTCCTACGCACACGCAAGATCATGGTGATGCATAGCAACGAGAGGGGAGAGTGTTGTCCACGTACCCTCGTAGACCGACAGCGGAAGCGTTATCACAACGCGGTTGATGTAGTCGTACGTCTTCACGATCCGACCGATCAAGTACCGAACGTACGGCACCTCCGAGTTCTACACACGTTCAGCTCGATGGCGTCCCTCGAACTCCGATCCAGCCGAGTGTTGAGGGAGAGTTTTGTCAGCACGACGGCGTGGTGACGATGATGATGTTCCACCGACGCAGGGCTTCGCCTAAGCTCCGCAACGGTATTATCGAGGTGTAATATGGTGGAGGGGGGCACCGCACACGGCTAAGAGATCTCAAGGATCAATTGTTGTGTCTCTGGGGTGCCCCCTTGCCCCCGTATATAAAGGAGCAAGGGGGAGGCAGCCGGCCAAGGGAAGAGGCGCGCCATAGGGGGGAGTCCTACTCCCACCGGGAGTAGGACTCCTCCTTTCCTTGTGGGAGTAGGAGAAGGGAAGGGGAAGGAGAAAGAAGGAAGGGTGCGCCCCCCCTTCCCTAGTCCAATTCGGACCAGACCGTGGGGAGGGGTGCGGCCACCTTTTGAGGCCTTTCTCTCCTTTCCCGTATGGCCCATTAAGGCCCAATACGAATTCCCGTAACTCTCCGGTACTCCAAAAAATACCCGAATTACTCGGAACCTTTCCGAAGTCCGAATATATTCGTCCAATATATGGATCTTTACGTCTCGACCATTTCGAGACTCCTCGTCATATCCCCGATCTCATCCGGGACTCCGAACTCCTTCGGTACATCAAAACTCAATAAAACTGTCATTGTAACGTTAAGCGTGCGGACCCTACGGGTTCGAGAACTATGTAGACATGACCGAGATACGTCTCCGGTCAGTAACCAATAGCGGGACCTGGATGCCCATATTGGCTCCCACATATTCTACGAAGATCTTTATCGGTCAGACCGCATAAAAACATACGTTGTTCCATTTGTCATCGGTATGTTACTTGCCCGAGATTTGATCGTCGGTATCTCGATACCGAGTTCAATCTCGTTACCGGCAAGTCTCTTTACTCGTTCCGTAACACATCATCCCGCAACTAACTCATTAGTCACAATGCTTGCAAGGCTTATAGTGATGTGCATTACCGATTGGGCCCAGAGATACCTCTCCGACAATTGGAGTGACAAATCCTAATCTCGAAATACGCCAACCCAACAAGTACCTTTGGAGACACCTGTAGAGCACCTTTATAATCACCCATTTACGTTGTGACGTTTGGTAGCACACAAAGTGTTCCTCCGGTAAACGGGAGTTGCATAATCTCATAGTCATAGGAACATGTATAAGTCATGAAGAAAGCAATAGCAACATACTAAACGATCGGGTGCTAAGCTAACGGAATGGGTCAAGTCAATCACGTCATTCTCCTAATGAGGTGATCCCGTTAATCAAATGACAACTCATGTCTATGGCTAGGAAACATAACCCTCTTTGATTAACGAGCTAGTCAAGTAGAGGCATACTAGTGACACTCTGTTTGTCTATGTATTCACACATGTATTATGTTTTCGGTTAATACAATTCTAGCATGAATAATAAACATTTATCATGATATAAGGAAATATATAATACTTTATTATTGCCTCTAGGGCATATTTCCTTCAATAATTTCCTCCGACTCCGAGCCTTTGCCGAGACAGAAAGTCCGAAGGGTAACCCGGGAAGTAAGATTTTCACATCCTTTAGCTTATCAAGATCCTCAATTTCTTTTGAAGCGACAGATTTACGAGAGTCGGAGGCAGACCCGGACCAGTAAAGATGCGGACCTTTCCTCCGGCTTACCCGATGTAACAAGAAAACGCCGGACTAAGGTTATCTCTGATTTATATTCTTTGTATCCTTTGGCGGGTGTCACTCATCAACCACTCAATTCTTCTGACTCAAACTATCAGGGAACTTCACCTTCCTCCGGCGAATCTATGTAGTCCAGCATGCCGGCTTTCAAAACCGCTCCAGGGTAATGATAATCTGTGTATCTTGTGCTTATCTTACTCATGTTTTTGTACTAACCCTTTAATTTTCAGTGTACAAGTAAAGCCCAGCAAGAGGACGAAGAGAAGTAAGCCGGCCGAAGAACCAAACTTTACTGAACCGGAGCTCAGAACAGCTGCTCCTGATACTTCCGCTCATGAGCCGCCGCCTGAACCAGCCCATGATACTCCAAATCTCACCACTGATTCGTCCGTCGAACAAGCTATGGAAGGTTCTGAGAACCCGGAGAACCCTAGCCTGGCCAAGGCGGATGACCCGGACGTCGAAATCATCCGGACTGACTTCGTTGAACCGGGGAGACCCACCGCGCTGGCCAAGTGCTCCGCCAAAGAAGAACTTCTGGAACGCCGCAAAACCCGGCTGGATGTCACTGATTATGCTCATCTGAGTATTGGAGAAATCGTCTCTTGCTATGTAAACCAAGTGCACAACAGTCGGGATCTGGAAATTGACATGGTGAAACAAATACACCAAAAATCTGAGGTATAATTCTTGTTGCTTGTAACTTAGTTATCCTTACTATGCCAGCCCCCAAGTCTATTACTTATGATGAAATATGTTGTAGACTTAACACCAGCTTAGTAATCACTGCAAGAAAACCGGCTTATCCGGTAGCATCCAAGGGCCGGCTCAGATAGCATATTTGAACCGGTCTTCACATATTTTAACAAAGTACTTGAACAGCAATATGCATTAGCCCCCAAGTGCCAAGTACCTTTGCCTGCAAAGTGCTTGGGACTTATTTCCATGAACCGCCACTGTAAATAGAGCTCTTTAGCATACATTAGCCCCCAAGTGCCAAGTATGTTTGCTTGCAAAGTGCTTGGGACTTAATGTTGCATTATGATAACCCTAACTGTAACCCGGAATTTATACAGGCCGCCAGTAAGCAATTTGAATCGGAGATCTCTGACTTGAAGAATCGCCTGAAAACTCAAGAGAGTGAAACCCAAAAGGCGAATTCCAAGTTTGAATTCAGTGTATCCGCACAAGAGAAATTGAAAAAGAAGTTTGAAGCAGAGAGAAAGGCCTGGGCGGACGAAAAGACCGCTTTGCTCAACCGGGCTGAACAAGCGGAGGCCACTCTTGCAGAAACATCTGCCGAGTTATCTGGCTTAAAACGCCATGTATCTCAGATGGTCTCAGCAATCTTTGGTAAGTTACCCTCTAAGTGTTATCTAGTTTAAATCCTTTACAACAAGCATCTCAATTGTCATCAGCTCACCTGACTTTGTAATGCAGGCCCCAGGAGTTCCAATCTCGACCAAAGCATGCTGACAATGCTGAAGGCCGTTTATACCCTGGTGGAACAACTCTACACCGGGTCACAACGTGCCTTAGCCGTCGTGGCTCTGTCAAATGAAGTTCCCACTCGTCTGGCGGATGTGCTAAGGCGGCTTGCCATGCTACCTCAACGATTCCAGGAATTGAGACGAGCTTCTGCAAGAGCCGGAGCCATAGCCGCTTTAAGCCGGGCCAAGGCGTGGCTACCGGAGCTAGACCCGGTCGACATCGCCCTTGGGTATCCCAGCTTGAAGGAGGACGGCACCCCATTTAACCAGAAGGATTTCGTCGCTTGCGTGAAGGACATACGCCCTGTGGCCACTCTGATCGGTAATGACACGGATCTTACCAAATACCAACCGGGTTATGACGCCGAGAATCAGAGAATTCCAACACCACATTATGAAGCAATCAGTCTGATCCCTCAAACTCGTAAGCATACCTTCGCCCCTGAAGTTGATCCGGCCGGGTTAATTGATGATGAAGCTGAATTTAAAGCCTTGAGTGGCATTGACTGGAAATCATCAACCTTCCAGGACAGGGAAATAGCCGGAGGAGCGGAAAGGGATGAACCGGAAGCCTCAGCCCAACAACACCTTTGATCCCTCAGGTGGCTCATATTTATGTCTTGATGAAAAACAATGCTTCACTATTTGGACTCGGGGAGTCATGTAATAGAGTAGGAAAACACTTATTTTTGTCGTGCCATCGCGCACTTGTGTGGCGCTCAACATTGTTTAAGCCGCCCTCTTATATTCCCCTGGTTTATGCTTGATCCTCTGCTTTTAAAGAGCTGCTTGAAATTGTCCTGCATATAAAACAAATCACAAGTCCCTTGGCGGCTTACCGCATGGAGGGTCATATATCTGTGATCCTTCGATTACACTGCCGGTTTATGTGACCCAAAAGAAAAAATGAGGGTGAGAACCCAACTCTGTAATATGACGTTTATTATGTGCGATCAACCTTATTGATCAAGGTTAAGCCGGTGGAATAGAAACCACCCTTGAACACTTTAGACATGATCAAAAGGACTTCAAATAAAATCCAAAAAATTGTTTGCAAAAAGAGACTTCAAAAATTTGGAGGCTTCTGATTCGAATACGACCAGAAAACCGTCCCAAAGGGGTTAAGCTAAGATTCGAATACGATCATATAGCCCCCGGTGGCTTTGGCGTTGCCGATCAAGAGGGTACCAACAGCTATGTCCTCTTTGGTTCGAATACGGCCTATGTTTGAACAGGAAGCCCCCAAATGAGCTTGAGAGTTGTTTAACGACGCTGATTCGAATACGATCCACGTCGGTTCCCAAAGGGGTTGAGCTATGATTCAAATATGATCAAGAAACTCCCCAGTGAGCTCGGCAGTGTGCCGATCAAAAGGGTATCGACATCTATGTTCTCTTTGGTTCGAATACGACCTATGTTTGACCAGGAAGCCCCCTAGTGATCATAATATTTAACGGCTAGATTCGAATATGATCGTAAGCCGGATCAGCCCCCAAGTGATCATGTGATATTATAATGAAAATAACAATGACACATTTACCTTTGAGGGGAAAAAAGGACAGAGGTCCTGCTTTATTATTTATCATTATATATACATTGTCACGGAAGTATGTACATCATGAGAGCCGGTGGCTCAAGTGTAATAAGGCCGAAGATGAGCGATATTCCACGGCCGGCGGGTCTCCTCCTCCGACTTACGTGAATCTTTGTGCTCTCGAACATCGATGAGGTAGTATGACCCATTGTGCAAGTTCTTGCTGACCACAAAGGGCCCTTCCCAAGGTGGGGATAACTTGTGTGCATCTGTTTGATCCTGGATGAGCCGGAGCACCAAGTCACCTTCCTGAAAGGTTCTGGACTTAACCCGGCGGCTGTGATAGCGGCGCAGGTCTTGTTGGTAAATCGCCGAGCGAGCTGCTGCTACGTCACGCTGTTCGTCCAACAAGTCAAGAGCATCCTGACGCGCTTGTTCATTGTCCGCCTCAACATAAGCCGCCACACGAGGCGAGTCATGACGGATGTCGCTAGGGAGAACCGCCTCGGCTCCGTAAACCATGAAGAAAGGCGTATAACCCGTAGACCTATTAGGAGTAGTATTGATGCTCCATATCACAGAGGGTAATTCCTCCACCCAACAACCCGGCGTCCGCTGCAAAGGGACCAAAAGCCGGGGCTTGATGCCTTTCAAGATTTCCTGATTGGCTCTCTCAGCTTGACCATTGGATTGGGGGTGAGCCACGATGAAACATCAAGCCGAATATGCTCTCGTTGACAAAATTCTTCCATGGCGCCTTTAGACAGATTGGTACCATTGTCAGTTATAATGCTGTGTGGAAAACCAAAGCGAAATATCACCTTTTTCATGAACTGAACCGCCGTGGCTGCATCACACTTACTAACTGGCTCTGCCTCAACCCACTTTGTGAACTTGTCAACCGCCACCAAGAGGTGGGTCTTCTTATCCTTGGACCTTTTGAAAGGTCCAACCATATCAAGCCCCCAGACTGCAAACGGCCAAGTGATTGGAATCATCCTCAACTCTTGAGCCGGCACGTGAGCACGTCTTGAGAACTTCTGACAACCGTCACATTTACTGACTAAGTCCTCTGCATCAGCGTGAGCCGTCAGCCAATAAAAACCGTGACGAAAAGCTTTGGCCACAAGGGATTTTGAGCCGGCATGATGGCCACAATCCCCCTCGTGAATCTCACGTAAAATTTCTTGACCTTCCTCAGGGGAAACACAACGCTGAAAAGCCCCAGTGACACTGCGATGATGCAACTCGCTATTGGCAATTATCATTGACTTAGACCGCCGGGTTATTTGTCTGGCCAAAGTTTCATCCTCAAGCAATTATCCCTGGGTCATGTAAGCCAAGTATGGCACTGTCCAATCTGGGACATGAAGAGCCGCCACCAACTATGCTTCTGGGTCCGGAACAGCCAAGTCTTCCTCTGTAGGCAACTTGACAGAAGGGTTATGCAGAATATCCAAGAAAGTATTAGGCGGCACCGGCTTTCGCTGAGAACCCAGCCGGCTTAAGGCATCAGCCGCCTCGTTCTTTCTGCGGTCAATGTGCTCTACTTGGTAACCCTGAAAATGTCCGACAATGGCATCAACTTCACGGTGATAAGCCGCCATGAGGGGGTCCTTGGAATCCCACTTGCCTGATACTTGTTGAGCCACCAAATCTGAGTCGCCAAAGCACCTTACCCGGCTTAAGCTCATCTCCTTAGCCATCCGAAGACCATGGAGCAAGGCCTCGTACTCAGCTGCATTGTTAGTACAGGGAAACATCAACCGTAGCACATAACGAAATTTGTCACCTCGAGGGGAAGCTAACACGACTCCAGCCCCCGAGCCCTCCAATTACCTGGACCCGTCGAAGTGAATAGTCCAGTATGTGTTATCCGGTTTCTCTTCAGGCATCTGCAGCTCTGTCCAATCGTTGATGAAATCTACCAATGCTTGCGATTTGATAGCCGTGCGTGGCACATACTTTAGACCATGAGGCCCAAGTTCAATGGCCCACTTAGCGACTCTTCCTGTGGCTTCTCTGTTTTGGATGATATCTCCTAAAGGAGCAGAACTAACCACAGTGATAGGGTGGCCCTGGAAATATTGCTTAAGCTTCCGGCTTGCCATGAATACCCCATAAACAAGCTTCTGCCAATGTGGATACCGTTGCTTGGACTCAATAAGTACTTCGCTGACGTAGTAAACCGGCCGCTGAACCGGATGTTCCTTACCCGCCTCCTTGCGCTCCACCACGATGGCCACACTGACGGCTCGTGTGTTAGCGGCTACATACAATAATAAGGGCTCCTTATCAACAGGAGCAGCAAGAACTGGCGGTTCAGCTAACTGTCTTTTCAAATCCTCAAAGGCGGCATTGGCAGCATCACTCCAGACAAAGTCATCTGTTTTCTTCATCATCTGATACAGCGGTATGGCCTTTTCGCCCAACCGGCTTATAAACCGACTTAAAGCAGCGATCCGGCCCGCCAGACGCTGGACGTCATTTATGCACGCCGGCTTAGCCAGAGAGGTGATTGCCTTGATCTTCTCCGGGTTAGCTTTGATGCCTCTGTGAGAAACCAGAAAACCCAAAAGCTTGCCTGCAGGAACACCAAAAACACACTTGGCCGGGTTAAGCATCATCTTGTAGACCCGGAGATTACCAAAGGTTTCCCTCAGATCGTCTATCAAGGTCTCCTTCTCTCTGGATTTTACCACAATATCATCCACATAGGCATGAACGTTGCGCCCAATCTGATTATGAAGACAATTCTGTACGCAGCGCTGGTAAGTCGTCTGGGCGCTCTTGAGCCCAAAAGGCATAGACACATAACAGAAGGCTCCAAAGGGAGTAATGAACGCCGTCTTCTCTTGGTCCTTAACTGCCATTTTGATCTGATGGTAACCAGAGTAAGCATCCAGAAAACTCAAACGCTCACAACCCGCCGTAGCATCAATAATTTGATCAATACGGGGGAGAGCAAAGGATCAGCCGGACAAGCCTTGTTTAAATCCGTATAATCCACACACATACGCCAGGTGCCGTTCTTTTTGAGCACGAGCACCGGGTTAGCTAGCCATTCTGGATGAAAGACTTCGACGATGAACCCGGCCGCCAAGAGCCGGGCTACTTCCTCACCAATGGCTTTCCGCCTCTCCTCATTAAACCGCCAGAGAAATTGCTTGATTGGCTTAAATTTTGGATCAATATTAAGAGTGTGCTCAGCGAGTTCTCTCGGTACACCCGGCATGTCAGAAGGTTTCCATGCAAAGATGTCCCGGTTCTCACGGATGAACTCGATGAGCGCGCTTTCCTATTTAGGATCCAGATTGGCACTGATGCTGAACTGCTTAGATGAGTCGCCTGGAACAGAGTCAATAAGCTTAGTCTCATCGGCCGACTTAAATTTCATTACCGGCTCATGCTCCGTGGTCGGCTTTTTCAAAGACGTCATGTCTGCCGGGTCAACATTATCCTTGTAAAACTTTAATTCCTCCGTCGCACAAACAGATTCGGCGTAAGCAGCGTCACCTTCCTCGCACTCCAAAGCTATCTTTCGGCTGCCATGAACCGTAATGGTCCCGTTGTGACCCGGCATCTTGAGCTGCAAATATACGTAACACGGCCGTGCCATGAACTTGGCGTAAGCCGGCCGCCCAAATAGAGCATGGTACGGGCTTCTGATCTTGACCACCTCAAAAGTCAGTTTTTCCGCCCTGGAGTTGTACTCATCTCCAAAGGCTACTTCCAGCTCGATCTTACCAACTGGATACGCCGACTTACCGGGCACCACGCCATGGAAAACAGTATTGGACTGGTTGAGGTTTTTATCAGTTAATCCCATACGACGGAAGGTCTCATAATAGAGGATGTTGATGCTACTACCTCCGTCCATGAGTACCTTAGTGAATTTATACCCACCAACCTGAGGAGCCACCACCAAGGCCAGGTGACCCGGATTATCAACCCGGGGAGGGTGATCTTCCCTACTCCATACAATCGGCTGCTCAGACCATCGCAAGTAACGTGGAACTGCCGGCTCAACAGCGTTCACAGCCCTCTTATGAAGCTTCTGGTCTCGCTTGCACAAACTGGTAGTAAACACATGATACTGTCCACTATTGAGCTGCTTTGGATGGGTCTGGTATCCCCCCTGCTGCTGCTGCTGATTACCCTGGCCAGATTGCTGGTTAAAACCACCTTGATTACCTTGAGAATTCTGAAAATTGGAATTTGAACCGCCGCCCGGGCCATGAAAGCCGCCGCCACCTGAGCCGCCGCCCTGCCCATTGTTACCGTCGAACATGTTGGAATTCTTGAAAGCTTTCATGATCGCGCAGTCTTTCCATAGATGAGTGGCCGGCTTCTCCCTAGAGCCATGCCTTGGACAGGGCTCATTTAACAATTGCTCAAGCGTCGGGCCTGACCCGCCAGACCGGGGAGGTGGTCTCCCCTTACGTCGGTGATTGTTACCCTGCGCGTTGGTGTTAGCCACAAACTCCATACCATCATCAGCCTTACGTTTATTACCTCCTTGACTCGCCGGGTTATGCTGAGGGCCCTTGCCGTTGCCATTCTTCTTTCCCTTCCCTGTCTTTTCATCATCAGACGCGGGATCCTTGGTACTATCAGAGTCGGCGTACTTGACCAGAGCCGCCATCAGCGTACCCATATCGTTGCAATCGCGCTTGAGCCGCCCGAGCTTCATCTTCAGGGGCGCAAAACGACAATTTTGCTCCAACATTAAGACTGCAGAGCCGGCATCCATCTTATCAGACGAATGTATTATTTCCTTGACCCGGCGTACCCAATGGGTTGTAGATTCGCCTTCTTGCTGCTTGCAGCTAGTCAAATCCACAATTGACATAGATTGCTTACATGTATCTTTGAAGTTTTGGATGAACCGGGCTTTCAGCTCTGCCCATGACCCGATGGAATTAGGTGGCAGTCCCTTCAACCAAGTGCGGGCAGTCCCATCCAACATCATGGTGAAGTATTTGGCCATCGCCGCTTCACTGACCTCCAGCAACTCCATAGCCATCTCGTAGCTTTCAATCCATGCTCCGGGCTGTAAATCAGCCGTGTAATTAGGTACCTTCCTAGGTCCTTTGAAATCTTTGGGCAGACGTTCGTTACGGAGAGCCGGCACCAGACAAGGGACACCTCCGGTCCTCGTAGCTACGCCTGCCTCGATAGAAGCCGTTGGGTAAACCGGAAAAGGCTGGTAAGCTGTCAGCTGAGCCGCCTGCTCAGCCTCTTGACGTGCTCTGTCTTGATCTACCGCGTTAAAGGCTCCATTATGCGCCGGGCCATGCCCACCTGGCAAGTCACGGCACCGGACGTTGCTTGAGCCGGCCGCTGAAACCATGTGTCTGCTATAACTTGGGCTCCGGTTTGGACGAGGGGTTGAATGAATCCTGTCCCGGCTATATGAATATGCCTCCTGTTGTGCCAAAGCCGTCTGAAGAAGTTCTCTGACCCTGCGGGTTTCGACCGCCGTTGGAGAATCGCCCTCGACCGGGAGAGCCGCCAGTCGTGCCGCTGCAGCGATCATGTTTTCCAATGGATTAGAATAATGACCCGGTGGTATTGGTACGTATCGAGGTGGGGCAGTATTCACACGGGGAGGCCCCATCACTTGCGGCTGAACCAGCGTTCCAACCCCGGGTGCCGTGATTTCTGGCGGGTTACTAGGCCCTGCACCGGGCGTGTTGAAGAGGTTTCGAGGATCATAAACCGGAGGGAGCCGAGATTGAGCCTTCTGATGCCTCCTTCTCATGACCTCATTGGATGCATTCTGATCCATTGTGAGCCGGAAAGACTGCGCCTGAATCAGCTGAGTCTGGGCGTCCAGAGCCGCCCGTTCTGCAGCCATCCTGATTCCTTCCGCTGCCAGATCTTCCTTGGCCTGCGCTATATCCAGCTTTAACTGTGCCACTTCTGCATCATGTTGAGCTTGATCCGCTGGGACGACCGTGGCGGTTAACAGGGCAGTCATCTTATCCGTGAGATCCATCAGCACCTGAGCCGGCGAGTGCACAGGGCCTCCTGCCCCAGCGGCGGAGTTTTGAACAGGTTGCGTGCCGGCCATGAAGATTCCAACCCGGCTTGGCGGCTCAAAAGGGTCCGGAATACTGTCGCCATCGGAACAACCCCCGAGCCTGCCGTCTTGAAGTTGATACAACGAGTCCGTCTCACCTGTGGACGATTCACCATCAGAGCAGATGGCCGTCTCATCGCCAGATCTAGATCCTTCAGAGAGTCCTCCGTGGATGCATCCCACGAAAGCACGCTTCAAGGCAGGCAGAGTCCGGGCGGGTCTCGCACGCTGAGCCGTCTCGATGAGGTCGGTGCAGATGTCCGGCTCAGGGCCCGGCTCGCCGATCTTGCCAATGAAAACGTGGATTCCGCCGAAGGGGACCCGGTACCCGTACTCGATTGAGCCGGCGTCGGGGCCCCAGCCTGCGTCGTCGATGTAGAGCTTGCCGCGACGACTCTTGGTCATCCGGCCCACAGCGTATCCCTTGAGCCCTTCGAAGCTGCTCTTCAAGAACTCAAATCCACGGTGCGCTGGCCCCTCGGTGGGCGCCAACTGTCGTGGAATAGTCACGGCAGATGTCCTTGTGAAAGGACTTAGTCGTGGAGCCATCGCAACTAGGAAGCTTAAAGGGGTTAAAGCGGGACAAAGGACACGAGGGTTATACTGGTTCGGCCCCTTACGGTGAAGGTAAAAGCCTACTCCAGTTGAGGTGGAATTACTAGGGTTTCGATGACCAGGGAGCGAATCCGCTATGCCTGGCTATCGATTTGATGTTACTTGCCCTAAGCCGCCGGCGGGTCGTCCCCTTATATACACGGGTTGACGCCCCGCGGCCTACAGAGTCCCGGCCGGCTCATAAACAGTGTCCGGCTCGGTGACTAGTTAATCTTGCCTTACAACACAAGTCATGCCATTACGGCGGTTTATCACTACGGGCCTTAAGTCGCCTAGGGGCTTTAGGCCCTTTATTGAACCGCCATCTTCAAGCTTGATATTGGGCTTCATATGATGAATTGCCATAGCGTAACCCGGCCCTTCCTGGGCGGGTTACACTAGTAGTTATATCCCCAACAAGCATGTTAAGGCTATGGGTTTACGAATATTTGAATGATTGTTTTGGACAAGTGGCAGATGTTGGAATTATGTGTACTGCAACTATATTCAAATTACTAGGAATTACTAATATTTGGAATACTTCATTACGGAATTATACATGTATTTATGCATGGAAATACTTTACATGATTATCATGGAATTATCACTTATTGAAATGTACTTAAGTAATATATGCTTAAGGAAGCTGGTCGATTATCAGTGGAATATAATATACTATTTATATTAGAAAGACTACTCGGGTACACTGATGATTGAAAGGAGCTAGATCGTATAGTTAGATTCCAACCCTAACGTTGATCAACGTACTTAGAGGAATTTACAATCTATTATGGCGCGTTGCTCACAAGCGCGTGCTCCGGGGACATAACGGGTAGAATCCGTTAACAGACAAATATGATCGTGGTTGGTAATTTGATCTGGACTCTATCCCGGAAACTAGTGGAAAAAACTAGGAATCTTATATCTGTATAAGAGGTGGACTCTTTGGAAAGATAGTATAAGAAGGTCCCTACCCCCTAGCCTCAGAGATGCGAATTGTGAGCGGCACCACAGATAAGCGCAGAGGAATAGTGAGTAGACCGCAAACCCTAAATATCTAACACTCAATGGCTATATATAGTAGAGAAAACAAATTCTACTAAAAAATGTTGTTATTATTCTATAACTCTATGAGCATATAACTCCTCAGGATTCTCAGCATTTGTCGATATGAATTTGTACATACCAGCCTTTTTGGGGTTCAATTAACTGATCTACATTTTCTTTTCTTTTCTCACAACCAGATAAATGTCTTTTATGCAACATTTGAACAAGAAAAATAAAGAAAACACCTGATTTCTTGAGTCCTTATTCAAGCAATGCTTCAAGCAATCAACATATCTCCTACCTGGCAACGAGAGTCGTATATAAACAGAGAAAGTTAACCATCACTTCACATAACACAAAGACATAGACAGGGGCCAGTACATAGACAGAATTCTCAATTAAAAAAAGATACATAGATAGGCGCCAAAGTATTTGCTGAAAAATCACATGAATGACTTACGCTGCAGACTAAAAACTTGGAAACTCCGGTCTGGGCCCTGACCGCCACGGCCGACTTCTCAGCGGTCGCCGGAACACACTGCGACCTACAGTGCTCGTCCTCGGGGGCTTCCCTCAACGCCTCAATCATTAGGGTGATGTGTGGTTGGTTAGCCGCGTCGGTCCTCATTGATGATATCGAGGCTTTGTTGTATAAAAGTAGGGATGGCAATGGGTACCCATTACCCGTGTGCCCTATGGGTAAAAACCCTGTTAGAGTAAGGGTATGGGACAAAAATTTACCCATGGGTACTTAAATGAGAAGATACCATACCCATCGGGTAGAGAGGGTACGGGTATGGGATCGTATAACCCATGCCCGCGTACCCATGTACCCATCTAAAATGTTGATAAATGGGTTTCCTCTAATATTCTAATGTATTAACACCCCCCCTAATCGCACTAGGTAAAAATTCTAATGTGCAGTCAAATTATTTCTATAATTTATCGTGATTTTGTGAACTTAAAGTGTATGACTATGTGTTGTTGTTTAACATTTTTATGGGTTGCTTTATGGGCAAGTTTTTTTTTTTGTTTTTGAGAATGTGTTTTGTTTAAAATGTGTTGCTATTAATAATTTATGATTATATGTTGTCTTTCAAAACTATTTTCTACTCAGTTTGATGTGTTGTAAATGCGGGTATTTTTACCCGCAGGTACCCATATACCCTGTTGGGTGACAGGTATGGGAAAAAGGTGTAGCCTTGATGGGTATGGATGTGGGTGATAGGTAAGTCCATGGTGGAAGGGTAAGGGTATGAGGAGGCTTCACCCATACCCATACCCTGCGGGTGCCATCCCTACATAAAAGATGGAAGAACCGGGTTTACAATACAACGAAACAATCCATTGACTATCATCATTTGGAGCGCTGGCCTTTGGGGAGTTGGGTCAATTAATTGGGGAAAAGTTGAACTAGCATTGAAGAAATGAGACTGGGAGAAGAAGCGAGAGGAGGTGACGGTGGTGTTATCGAGAAGATAACAGCGTGCGCGTAATCCCCCCAAATTGATCGGTTGCATCTATTCATAATGGGCTGGGCCTGCTGCCATCCTTTTTTTTTCATTTTTCCTTCTATCCTACTACAAGACACGGCCCCTGATCAAGCTGGGCCCTAGGTGGTCGCACTCTTCGCCATGGCCCAGGGCCGGCCCTGACCGGACACAGAACAGGGGGGCTTCACGGGCGTCCAGACCGCTTACATGTCCGCCTCACCGGTCCCACCCAAAACCCTCTTCGAGCGAAGAGGTTGCCGCATATTCATGCAAGTCAACGCCGCTCCTACTCCATGACAATGATGTCGGTCAGATCGAAGCTACCAGACGAGCAAACGACATCGCTTCAATGTTGACGCGATGATCGAGAAGCATACTCCGACCACCGTGCCGCATTGAAGTTAGCTTCTCGTGCCTTCCCATCCCTTTGCCTGGCCTGGTCGAGCCTATTTAAGTCCGGCTCCAGTTGTCCACACGGCACCGCCGAGTCCTTTTTCTCTCCACTCCTACCACCTCTACTCAGGCACTGTCCAGACCATCGTCCCCATCATGCCAAAGTCCTGGTTCTCCACACTGGCAGCTTGGCGCCACCACAGTCGATCACCAGGCCCCTTGACCTCCACGGCTACCTGCTCCTCTAACAAGAAGGAGATCGTCGTCTCCTCTGGTGATGAGGAGGACCAGCCGCCGCGCCTTTTCTTTGAGGCGGCAATGACACACAAGGAGTTCCAGCAATAGATCCATCTCATGATCGAGTGATCACTGCGCTGCCGTGGTCCGGCACTGCCCTCGCCGCCTCCAACCCGCGCAAAGGTGGAGCCGGCATCATCGCGGCACTACCGCATGAAGGAGGAACAATGGTCCCCGCCTCTATGTCATGTCAAGGCGGAGCCGACGACCCCGCGCGCAACCATAGCATCCAAATCAGGCGCCGCGTGAAGGAGCCATTTTTGCCGCCGCATATCCGTTATGGCCGCATCGACTAGCCGGCGTCGCCGCCGCGGCGCAACTGGTGCAGCAAGGCCATGAAGGAGGAGGTGCCAACGGCGATTGCGATGGCGCGCGGGCGCATTCGCCACTACCTCAATGGCGCCGGAGGCTCCACATCATTACATAGCCTTGTCACGGCTAATGACAGGGCGGCAAAGCAGGCGGCGCGGAGGGAGCAGTGCAACACGGCACACCGCAGGGCGATCACCAAACCAACGAGGCGAATGTTTGGGTCCACCTGAACCCCGACCTCACAGAGGCATGTGCCTGCGATCACTCGCTTACACCACAAAGGTGGCCGCGTGTCACCGTCAACGCCTCAACGGGGAGCTTGCCAAGATAGACCATGAGTGGTCGCTCAGTGAGACCCCTGCCGCCCGCAGGGGCAAGGCCTCCAGAGTTAGCATTAGCCAAGGCGACCCTCCGCAGGTCATAGGAGGAAGTGAAGCGGTTCCTGCACGAGCACCATGAGGGGGCCGGGAAGTGCTGTCGCGCCCTCGTGCCCTTCCACCGCTGGAAGGACTACTCTAACGACGACAACATCATGGACAACAATGGCGGTGACGCTTGGAGGCCAACCACGCGTACGATGTCATCATCCACTACAAGCTAGTTTACTTTATTTTTTGAACGACCGAAATATCATCCATCGTATGTAAATTATGTCTGAACTAAAGTGAATTCCATTGTCTTTGCATGAAATTCATCTGATTAGTTCAATTTTGATTTGAAATGTGTAGAAGTGCATGCTCTAGTCAACTCATCCAAAAGTCCGAACTGATGGAGGGAGGCGAGCAATATATTTCAACACTCCCCCTCACGTCTAGGCTATTTTAGTCCTTAGACGTGGGATCGATGTAGGCCGCAGAATCATTTTTTTAATACTGCGTTGGCAGGGTCTTGAACTCAAGACCTCTTGGCTCTGATACCATGTAGAAGTGCATGCTCTAGCCAATGCAACCAAAAGACCGTTTTTGACGGGTTTTTTGACGGGTTTTTTACACCACTGTTTGCGATTATGGCATCGCACACAGTTTCGTTGAAGGGTCTCTGATCGTAGTGCCGCGTTTGGACCATCCTGCAGTAGTGCCTGGTCCACCGGATCGTGGCAGGAGCTTCCGATGACACGCAGACGACGGGCGGAGGAAGGTCCTGGGTGGCGGCAACGCATAGGAGATCGCGACGGGAGGGGATCTTAGCAGTGTAGTTCCTAGGCGGCGGCGGTGGAGCAGTTCCTGGATGGCTGCGGCGGAGCAAGTCCTTGGATGCGGCGGCGAATTTCGTAGCTGGGGGGCGCCGGCCCCAAGCGACACGCTGGCGAGGGGCGGAGGAAGAAGATGGAGGGACCTGTTTGTATGGGTTTTAAGATTATGAGGTTTGTTTTGCAAAATTGCCATTACACTGTGCTCCCGACATTCTTTCCCAGACGAAGGGAGTAGCTGTCAAGAACTTGAAGCTCCAAATTCATTGGGTCTAGAGTCACATGAAGACAGATGAGACCCAATCTGAAGCTCCACATTCATTGGGTCTGTTGTACATGTCATTTGCGGGCAAAACTGACCTAAAGGCGAAACAAATTTACAGAATGAACTGTCCGTGAACCAATTTCACCTAGATAACCCTGTCGGGTAGCACTCAACATGTAGGCACTATGCTACACGGGGCAGCGCCGTTCTGACAGGTGCTACACTCCCTGCCAACGTGGTGCGGTGCTGCCCGGTCGGGGCCCACACCTGGTTGTGTGAAGCCTTTCGTCTAGGCGCTATGCTATGGAGCATGACGCCTTTGCCTTAAGCGCTACACGCTGGCTTAGAAAATTTCCAGCTCGCCCCCGCCCTCATATGCTCTCTGTTGCTCTCTGGCCCTGGCAATGGGCAAACACTAAGTCCTAGAGTAGTGCATGTGAGTTAGACGCTATCCAACACATCATAGCGCCTTCCTCTTAGGCGCTATGATAGTTTTGTCTTTGATGGTACAATTCCACATAGTACATACCATGTAAAATCGTGAAGCATCTATGCCTGACTGAATGTACCAGCTGAAACTTAACCCGAAATGAAGCAGACCATCAAATGGTCACTATAACTTGACTATAGGAGTGGCACATCCGAATTTGGTTCAATCGCAGAGCAAGATTATGGGAGCGTCCCTTTGCAATATTCCGGTTCAGATGTCACGTTCTGCCTCCAAGTCTTCCGACAGATCATATGTGCCTGACTGAACAGACCAGATGAAACTTAACTGCAAATGAAGCGTACCTTCAACAGGTTCATTTGGAATGCTCCTAGAATCTTGCTCTGCTATCGAACCAAATTGTGATGTGCGTCTCCTATAGTCATGTTGTTGCAAATTATTAGAAAGATCTATCAAAATGGTGTCCTTCCATCCTTATTGAAGATTACACCAGTATCCTTATTTCGAGATGACATAGCAGGCCGTGACTAAATTAGTGGCGGAAATCTGGGTGCACCAGTCACTTTCCTATTTTTGTGGTGATTGCACGTATTCCTGTATTTTGGAGCACGGAGACGAAGCGCCATGACTAAATCCTGGTTTGGCGCGCAGAGGCAAGATGGTGGCAGTAATCGTGATTTCACGCCGCATGCATAGGGAGAGGGCAAACCATGAAAGCATGACACTCTCTGATGTGCATCCGACCAATACCAATAGTACCAATAGTACCAGTTTTGCAAGTGTTCCGTTATCTCTGCTCCGCCGTCGTCCAGAGAGCATAGCCACACGACGGTGCCCCATTGCCATCGCCACCACGTCCGCCGATCCTTCCCACCACCGTGCATTCCCGCCAAATTGATCTATCGCCAAAACAATCTCCCGCCACCATCTGTATCCCACTCTCGGCACTGCTTAAATACCGTCGTTCGGCATCATTCCACGGCCGCTCCAATCCACTCCATTTCTTCCACGCGTCGCGGAATCCAGTTCAACAGCCATGATGAGGAAGCTTTTCATCACCTGGATCTCCACAGGAGGTCGTTGCCCGAGGGCGCGGGCGCTTGGCACCAACGTGGGAGTGAGCTCCAATTCCGGCACGGGCTCCTAGTCTGGCGCTTCATCGGCGGCCTCGGGTAGCTGTTCATCCGGCGCTTCTGGCGACACCAACTACTCAGAGCTTGAGCCCACACCGTCTGAGTTGTACCGTAACTGCAGGGAGAATGAGCAGGAGGACAACGAGGCAAAGGTGGCCTTCGAGGAGATGCAGGCGCACCCCGACGTCAATGCCGAGGAGGAGGAGGTCGAGGAACAGATACCCATATCTGATCAAGTATGTGATCTTTCTATGTTGGACATGTCAATTAGCCTTTCCAACTGAACTACGCCATCTCTTGCACAACTTTCCATGCTAGGCAACAACCCACCTTAATCAAGTATGGCACACCCATATCCGATCTATGATGTTGTGATGTATTGTTTTGATGCCATGTAGTATATCTTATTTGAACGCTATAGCTTGTGATAGAGAAATTTATGCAATGCTCACAATGACACTTGGCAAATTGTGTTGTGAGTAAAAAAGTTTGCCGAATCAACTTGGTGACTAGAAGCCCACAATTGTTTTGCATAAAACATGATCAGACCAAAGAAAAAGAGTGAATTGTAAAAAACCACCACACTCTAAGTTCAATTCTGGATTTGCTACCATAGTCCCTGGGCGCCCCAAAAATCCACCGGTTTCCTTACTGATTTTCCCAGTAAACATTTATGACCCATTTGGGATGAATTAAATCAATTTCTGACATGTCGAGCCCACTCGCCAGGTCAACATGGCACTATTTGTGTTCACTGTTAAATTGAGCATGGGCCCACCAATAAGTTGTCGGACGCGGCGGCATCTCCGAATCACTCATCACCCAAAACCTCGACGGTGGCCAGATTCACGTCCATGGACGGCGACGAGCATGGAACGGCCGGTTGCACGGGTAAGGGAGTGTGAGAATGGACACGCAAGGCAGGGCAACGGCGGCCCCATATCCTCCCCGTCCACCTCTTCCCTAGCTGGCAGTTGTGAACTGCATGGGGTTTAGGGTGGAGCTCCTCCTCCTCCCCTTGGTGGCGCGTTAGACCTGGTCGGGGCATTGAGGCTAAGTGCCCCCTATCCCCTTCTCATTGTCGCGCTGGAGCAGCCCCTCCTGGCCGAGACGGAGAAGGGGGCAGGGGTGGGGTACCCTCATCTACCCCATTGAACTTGAGAGGAGGAACCACCATGCTGCACCTGGGCATTCATGGTTGTCCCTCCTCTCCTAGGCCTTGTCGCTGGTGCCGCATCCAGCACTTGGTGCAGCAAGGAAATGTGTCGGGTGGGACGATGGTGTGCCGGGTCTAGTCGGTGCAGCGGCACGGGGCGCTGGTCGCTAGGATTGGTGCGACACATGGCCGCCGGGGGTGGCAGGGATTCAACCGGGTAGGGGCTCGGCGGTCCGGGATGACGTGGGAAGCGACCGCGGGTGCGATACACGCTGCTGAGGCACACCTTCCTGTTGATGTTCCACACTGCACCTGCGTACAACGTGTTTGAAGAAATGCCACCCAGAGAAGGGAGAAGAAGGTTTCAGAGATAACGGTGCTGATGGGTGGGCCCTCCGTCCAAACTAACGGTCAATTAACGAGGTTGACAATTATGTGCCACAGCAGCGCTTTCAGCGGGCTCGACATGTCAGAAATTCGTTTAATCCATCCCAAATCACTCATGAGTGTATATTGGAAAATTTAGTAAGGAAACGGTAAATTTTTTAGGCGCCCAAGAAATGTGATAGCAAATCCATAATTGAATTTAGAATGTGGTATTTATTTATTTTCGCAATTCACTCAGAGAAAAGAGGAAGCGAACACATCACTTACAATAGCAGGTAGATACCACAACTTATTTAGACGACCAGCAGTAGCAGCAGCCATGATACACGTGTGCATCGATGGATAAGCTAGGTCGAAACCAGTACATACTAGTATGACAGATTTATTTAGGCAGCGCGTATATTTGGTAGGCGACGTATCCTATTGCACCCCTCAACCTCAGTCGCACGCATTCCTGCACTTAGTGAGGGTCACCAGCGAGGCCGAGGTCCAAGTTCAATACAAGCGTGGTCTAAGACGTGAGCCACCCCCTAACCAGGTTCGACTGACCAGGAGTCAGGACGTCTTTGCAGTAGAACCAGGTCGACTGCCACCCCCTAACCAGCTCGGGAAGGGTCATATGGGGAAAAGTACTCCTACCCCTGGTCTGAATCCCTAAGCCCCCACACATTTGGATCACGTGCGTCTTTTCGTCAGTCGGATTCGCTTTCTTCATAGTTTGGGAATGGCATGTGAAGATGTGTTTGAATAGACCCCAATGCGGTCGACAGCCCAAGAAGTTTTCGCATAGAGAGATATACGCAGCGAGATATGTGATTGTGTTGGGGAAGAAATGATGAAGTTGGGCACCAAAAAAGTTCAAGAAACCACGGAAAAATGGGTGTGGAGGCAGTGTGAAGTCGCGGTCAACATGAGTTGCGAGGAGGACACACTCACCCTTGTGGTTGAGGCTCGGTCTCGCTTCCCGGCAACCTCCAGGATCCGTGGGCAATCAAGCCCCCTTCGGCCAGCTCTTCCAAATCCTCCTTCTGAATCGCAGATCGAATCCAATCACCCTGGATCCAACCAGGCGGCAGACCGAATCTCGACGACGATCCCCGACTCGTCTTCTTGCCCTTCGCCGTCGTCGTCGCCTTCTTCGCGCACTCCAGGGCCGCCGTCTTGTCCTTCGCCATTGCGGCGGATGGCGTGCGGGCGGAGCGGCGGCGTCGAGGATGGAGGGAGATGCAGTGGAGGAGCGGAGCAGGAAGGGAGAGATGAGGTGCACTGTGCAAACGCATCGGCCTCGACAACCTTATATGGGCGTATTTCCGAGTGACTGACTCGTAGGACCGAGCAATCCTGTCAAATCCCGCAACAGTCGCACGCTGGATACGTGGCAAAAAAGGTGACACGAGAATCAAGGCGCCCCTGTCTATCCACTGCGATTACTGCGGCGCGCTTCCCCTGAAATTTCGAATCCCGTGAGATCCGGAAACCGCAGAGTAACCAATCGCGCCGAAGATTTCGTGCCATATCAACACTCGAAGATGGTCAAAATAGTTCACTCAACAACCTCTGAATCGATTAAGGCGATTGAAATAAAGTTGACGTTTCAGCATGATTCCCAGGCTAAGCATGAAAATCAGGTCGGAATCAACTTCAACTCTCTTTTCACTCGGACCTCAATCCATTCGGGGGCTAATGACGATGCCATAGACCTAGGGTAGGGTCATAGGCCTGACCTAGAGACCCTACCCAAGGTCACTACCCTAAATTCAACCCTAAATTCAAGACATTCAAAGTATGACAAAATATACCGACTGAAATAACCTTGGAGTGCAATCCACTCGACCTATTATCTCACTCGGATACCCCAATTCCATTCGACCAAGATGAAGTCACTTGACGATGCAAGAAACCACTCGGAGTGTTGAAGACCTGACGTCACTCAGGATGGCAACGGTCGGGCATTCACTCTGTAGTCTTAAAGATCATTTATACCTCTTTATTAGTGGTGTTACTAGTAACGCCCTACCTTAATGTACATTGAACCCTTTGTATCGTGGGTTGGCTGGGGTCCTGGCGCACTCTATATAAGCCACCCCCCTCCACTGGCACAAGGGTTCGCACCCCCTGTACCACACACACCCATATTCCAGTCGACAGCCTCAGTGCACCGAGACGTAGGGTTTTTACCTCCTCCGAGAGGGGTCTGAACTCATAAACTCGTGTTTACAACCTCGCCGTAGTTAGGACTTTGCCTCCTCATACGTACCCCCTACTCTTACGGTCACACTTAGTACCACGACAGTTCCACCTTCTCTCCTTGGAGGTTCAATGTAACTTTTTCCTCACCACTCCTTAGAGGTTCAGTTTAACTTTTTCCTCCCCACTTGGAGATTCCTTGTGTGTAGGGTATGTCAGAACTGCCTTCCCCTTTTAGGCTTGCACATGATTCTAAATGACACCCTCCTATTTCCCATTGAATCGTCGACGCCGCTTGAAATTCCCCCCTTCGTACTCTCGGCCCTTCATTCTTTAGGGTGGGCTTTGAATCCACAATCAATCCAATTGCATCCTTGTCACTTCCATCGACTATGTTTACCGACCTTGTCATGCTTTAATTTAGCTTTTGCCATTCTCGACATAACCAAGATGGTACACGTGGACTTCATGCTTGCTACTTCAAGTACTTGTATGGTTTCTCGAGTTTTCGAACTGCAAAAAATGTTCAGATGACAATGTGTGATCATGCTGGCTTGAGTTTGTATAGGTTTTGTCTCTGCTCACATAACCTGAACATGATATGAAGAAATCCAATGATGGAGCTCATAAGACTAGAATGATCAGAACATCGAACAAGAGTTATGTATGCCTATCGGAAATCCGTTGGTGCACCGAGTTCTCCCCAATCAACCATCTTTTTTCTGTAATCATTCTATACTGAATTTTTAACTACCTACATCTAGTAAGAAGTTGAATTTCATATTTATTCTCTCAATTTATGGAGATAAAAGTTGGTGCCTCAGTGTGCCGCCTCACCAGGAATGTGAAGTCCTTTGTGGCAGGCATGGAAAATGTGCGCCTATGTTTGAATTGCTCTTTTCTTTTAAAGAAGGTCAATCCGTACAACCGTACAAGCAAGAAATAATGCTATGGTACAAAGGTACATTGCAAGTACATGCGTAGAATTTCTACATTCACTAATTTTTCAATTGTAATGCACATATGTATATTTTCCCCGGAAATCAACTGAAACACTGCCTTTTCCTGTAAGCAAAAAAAAGGAATAGAGGAACTGTTATGTGCTGAGCGACGAGATTTTTTTTTTAACCAGCATCCCTAAACCAACTTTTGTTTTGTTGCCTCCAAGAACACGTTGCTAGATATCCTCGAATCCAACAAGGACACCGTGAAATAAGTTAGGTGGGTACTATATTAAAGATGTGATGATTCTATTCGTTTAAGAAGTTTTACCTCCAACGCCGACTCCCAAACTCGTCGCAACGTCTAGACCGAGTTGTCAGGACGCATTTTGCTATCCAACGCCTTATCCCATCGTCCTGCAGAGCAGTCCAGACGTCTGATTTCCCGCAAACCGGACAAAAAACATGGGGCATTTGCGGGCGTCTGGACCGGTGCCACGTACACGTCCGCGACACCAGCCCCACCGAAAACCAACTTCGCGTGAAGCCATTGCCGCATATTCATGCAAGTCAGCGCCCCTCCGACTCCATGACATTGATGCCTGTCAGAGCGAAGCTGTCGGACGAGCAAGCGGCACCGCTTCAATGCTGATGTGACGATCGAGAAGCCTACTCCGACCGATGCATTGTACTGAAGCCGGCTTCCCATCCCTTTGCCGTGCCTGGTCGTCTCTATATTAGCCAGGCTCCGACGCCCGTCCACACGGCACTTCATGAGTCTTTTTTCCTTTCTGCTCCCACCCTCTCCACTCCGGCACTGTTCAGACTATCGCCTCCACCATGCCGAAGTCCGGGTTCTCTGCACTGGCAGGCAGCGGCGGCTCCGGATCTTGGCGCTGCCACAGTGGCTCTCCAGGCCCCTCGACCTCCATGTCGGTCTGCACCTCCAACAAGGAGGAGATCATCATTTCCTCCGGTCATGAGGAGGACTAGCCACCGCGCCTCTTCTCGGTGGCGGTGATGACAGACAAGGAGTTCCAGCAACCAATCTCATGATCAAGCAATCATTGTGCTACCATGGTCCAGCACCGCCCTCACCGCCTCCATCCCATGCAAAGGCAGAGCAGGCGTCACTGTCGTGCTAGCGCATGAAGAGGAACAACGGTCCCTGCCTCACCGTCGTGTCAAGGCAGAGCCGGCGTCCCCACGCGCAACCAAAACGTCCAAGGCGCCGCGCGCATGAAGAATGAGCCATTTTTGCCGCCGCATAGCTGTTACGGCTGCATCGACTAGCCGGGAGTCGCCTCCACCTCGCAACTGGCACGACATGGCCGTGAAGGAGGTGTCACCGGCAATCGCGATGGGCGCATCCTCCACTACCTCAGCGGCGGCGGCTCCTCATCATCATGGGGCCTTGTCACGGCGGTGGACAGGGCGGCGAGGCAGGCGGCATGGAGGGAGCGGCGCAACGCGACACGCAGCAGGGCATTCACCAAGCCAACGAGGCATCGGTCTGGGTCCACACGAACCCCGACCTCAGGGAGGCATGTGCCCGCGATTGGTCGCCTACACCATGGAGACGGCTGCCCGACACCATCGCCGCCTTGACGAGGAGCTCGCCAAGATCGACCAGGAGTGGTCGCTCGGCGACACCTCCGCCACCGCCAACAGAGGCAAGGCGGTCGGGGTCAGCATTGGCCGAGGCGACCCTCCGCATGGCATAGGAGGAAGCGGAGCAGCTCCTGCGCGAGCACTACGAGGCAGTCAGGCATGGCTGTCGCGCCCTTGCGCCCTTCCGCCGCTAGAAGGACTGCTCTTACGACGATTGCACAGAAGGTAACAGCAGTGCCGCTGGCAGGCCGGCCACGCGTACGAGGTCACCAACCGCTACAAGCTAGTTTAGATTCTTTTTAGTTTTAGTTAAACAGATGAAATATGATCAAGTTTATGTAAATTATGTCCGAACTAAAATGAATTCCGTCATCTTTGCCCGAAGTTCATCCGATTATATCAGTTTCGATTTGAAATGTATGTGGGTAGCACTGGATGGTTGGCTTCCGATTAACTATCGACGAACGCGTCCGCGGACAAATACAATGTTATATTTTAGGTGACAGCGTTGGAGATACCCTTATGTCTTTGGATGGACGCGGTCGCGGACAGATTGTCAGTTTTAGAAGATAGAGTTCGAAATGCCCTTTTCTTTTCGGACGTATTATAATATTGTATAACATTTTCCCACCACTGGAGGTCAATTCCTAGAAATATGACTTTTCAAAACCCAAAGGCAAAGCTGACACATTGGATCATACGGCCACCCGTAAAAACTTGCATTTTGGCCATAAGAATTATCCCTTGAAACATGGGTCAGGAAATATGTGTGAATGCGACTGCAACAGTTCAACTTTTGTTCCCGCAAAAAAAAGTCATTCTTTGCTTAAGGTTTTCTCTACAATTCAAATAAACCCATTATATTTTTTTATATATAGCGGTGAATAAAAGACTAGATTGTATGACTAATCCTCTACTCTAGTAATACATCACAAATGATATCCTTGGTGGTGATGATCCACATGCCATTCAACTTGGCTTGTGCGTTCGTGGGTTTGCGGACGTTCAGCAATATCTGGGCAGCGGTCGGAGAGGTACAACAGCGGGCACGGACGAGGAGGAGACAGACATAGAGCAAAGGGAGAGTAGGCCTAAGTGGAAAGAAAGTGGCACAGGAGGGGGATTCGAGTGCGCCGGGTGTCTGCGTGTCGAAGTCCTACATGGTGGCGTCCCGACTCCCGCAAAGCTCCCCTAAGTTTAGGTCTGTGTTGGATGACAAACTACGTCTGAACAGCTTATCCGAAACATATGCGGGTGTTTTGAGGGTCGGTGTTGGAGACGCCATTTGCCACGGGACAGAACCGCCAAGGGCATCGCGCCACCACCAGCTACCGAGCACTCACCACCGCTCCGTCTCCCTTCACCTTCTCCTCCTATCCCCTCCACCTACTAACCAACTGCCCCCGCGGCCAAAGCTGTCGTCCAACTCACATGTGTGGCCATGGCGGGAGATGATGTGTTGGCTTGTTGGGCGTGCGCCTTCCCCCTTCTCCTCACTGGAGTTGGCTGGCGAACAGGCTCCCCGTCATACTCCACATAGCACCCAGCCTGGCCGTCCTGGGCCTCGCCAAATACTATCTACACCCCGAGGCCAGCGGCAACGGGGGTGTGGCGGCAGCCAAAGAATGCGACAGTCATGGCAGTGCGCACCTGAGCCGTCATGGAGCTTGTTGTCGGGGCCCGGGTCTACTTCACCCCTACTGCTCTGGGAGGTCGCCATATGACCAAAGCCAGAAAGCATGAGGATGAACGTCAGCCAGAACAAAGTGCCTGTAATTGCACATGAAAATTTAGTTTCTGATGCACAACTTACAGAGCTAGATGAAGCCCCACGCCTTGATGTGAAATTTTAAGGACAAAAATGATAAGGAGAAGTGGGGAAATCGCTCGAGAGAAAAGGGAGACATTAAGGGAAAGCAGGTAGTATTGAAATGGGAATAAGAGAAGACACTTCCATGTAGATTTCGTACAATATACAAATTGACCTGGTTACGCATAACAGCACAAACTACATAATATACAAATTGGTCTGGTTGCATATAACAGCACAAACTGTACAATATACAAATTGATCTGGTTCCACATAACAACACAAACTGTTGACCGGAGTTGGTACCCTACAGACTGCAGTACCAAAAGAATGTTAATCTCTAGACAAACATAACATTAAGGCCTTGTTTGGTTAGCAACTAAACTATGTGCATTGCCTAGGATCATGGCTTGATCCACGTGGGTCGCCCATGCCGGAAATTGTTACATATGGACGGTGGATCACAATCTGACTGTTTGGTTTGGGCCAGCGCGCGGAAAATCCCGACCCAAACCACGCCGCTCCACTCCGTTCCACAGGGATAGAAAGAATCGTCTCTGACTCGTGGAATGAATCCACGGGAGGCGGAGGTGAAAGAAACCCTACAACGAGACGAAGGTGGTGGTGCAATAAAGCGGCGACAATGACTGACGCCTTCTCCCCGGTAAGGTCTCATCTCCTCTCCCTTTTCTCTCATGATGAAGCCCTTAGCCTCTCCATTCCCTTCATCCGCCTCTCCCCTCCTATTCCCCCTCCACCCCTGACGGACTGAACACTGAAGGCGTTCCCCAAGAGCTGCGACAAGGGCAAGCACCTCATCGTTCTTGTGATGTCAGACAGCATGGCAACAAACCCACTGCCATGAGATTTGTCTCCATGCAAAGCATATACATCACACATTAATTGGTTGTGTTGAAACGAAAATTTCCAAATAACTAGATATATTTAAAGTCACCATATACATCGAGGCTGAGATCAAACTGATATGAAGCACTTATTAGTTTTTTTTAACACGGGCGCTCTGAGGCATTAAAAACTCGATCACTCAATGTCTTTGGAGTAGAATCAGCAAATATAAGCAAACAAGTATACCATACAATATCTGATACAATGTAAAACACACATCTCCTATCCCCACTTAGTGTGGGGAATAAGACCTCTATGTATGACCCTTCAATGTTTTGGGTCTAGACCATTTACCATCTTTTGCTTGCATCATTGGACGTGTAGATATATCAAGAGTGTGAGTGTTGGTCGGATGGATCATGTGAAGGAACACGAAAGTTGACTTCTTTTTATCTGAAAAGGTTAACTTTCTTTTCTGCCCGTTTTTTGTGTTCCATGTTTGTTTATCGACTGCAATAGCCAGTGACCGTTCACTGGCCAGGATGGCATTTGCAAACTGTGCGGCTGGCAGCATTGTGATCTTTCTGTATTGGACATGTCAATTAGCCTTTCCAACTGTACTACGCCATCTCTTGCAACAACTTTCATGCTAGGCAAGAACTCACTGTGATCAAGTGTGGCACACCCAGATCCGATCCCGTGAGTGTTGTGATGTATTGTTTGTGATGCCATGTAGTATATCTTATTTGAGCGCTACAGCTTGTGATGGGGAAATTTATGCAACGGTCACAATGACACTTGGAAACTGTGTTGTGAGTAAAAAAGTTTGCCGAATCAACTTGTGACTAGAAGCCCACAATTGTTTTGCATAAAACATGATCAGACCAAAGAGAAGGGCAAGCCAACACATCACTTACAATAGCAGGTAGATACCACAAGTTATTTAGACGACCACCAGTAGCAGCAGCCATGATACACGCGTGCTTCGATGGATAAGCTAGGTCGAAACCAGTACATACTAGTATGACAGATTTATTTAGGCAGCACATATATTTAGTAGGTGACGTATGCTAATGCACCTCTCAGCCGCATTCCTGCGCTCACTGAGGGTCACCAGCGAGGCCGAGACGACCAGCACCATCAATGTATTGCGACACAAACGTGGTCTAAGACGTGAGCCACGCCGCAGGCAGTGAGCACGGCATTGACGTGGTTGCCGATATTGAAGCGGATACGAAGATCAGCCCGACTGAAGGCGACGCTCAGACAGTCGGCAGCGTTCGGCATCCCACGTATCTGCCGGCAGCATCGGTCTTTGTTGGCCAGGCCCATCCTTCCCAGCTGGAGGTCGACGCACACGTCGAGCTTGACTACGTCGTCCAACGAGCAATGGTCGCCTCCACAGGCGGATGGTGCTGGTGCCGTTGCCGGTGGAGGCGGCAGGTCCTGGCCACTTGCTCGGACAGAAGCCACGGCCAGGAGGATGGTGGCGAGGAGAAGGATGCGGGAGGACACCATGGTTTCCGGGTTGGTGGTGGCTATTGTCCGAGATGCTGCTTGAGTGGATGAGTCGATCTTGGTGCCTATGCATACTGGGAATGTATCAATTTATAGGACGCACACAAGAAGTTGTTTTGAGGAGACGATTAGTGCTCACGTGCGTATAGATTACTAGTGTCATGACTCGCATCAACGAGAGACTATATTTCACGCAACTTACGAAACGTGGGCGCTATCTAAATTTCTTAAGGTCTTAATTAGTAGTACAATGTACAACAGTGCAATCAAGAAATAACACGTTGGCACTGAATGTACAATGCAAGTACATGCGTAGAATTTCCACATTCTAACTCATTTTCTATTATAGAGCACACACATATGTTTTCTTTTGCACGCTGCCTTTTAATATACACACAAAAAGGTATGGATATGTAAGCGAACATACCTAAACCATTAACATGGAAGTAAAACGGACTACCCGCTAGCTGACACCAGCACTCCTCTGTGAGCCTACACAGACCAGATCACACTGCTTGATATCTTCATAAGGCATTAAGGCCAGCTTCGAGTAAGTTAGACGGCCATATAGCATCAATGATTCCTTTAGTTTCACATATGTTAGACCGAAAAAGGCTTCTGTCCCGCTTTATAAATAAAGCCACAACCGTTACATATGAAGTATACAACGCAAACTAGCCCTGCTGGAGATACCAGCTATACAATAGAAGCACAAATAGCTAAAAACGGGAACCCAAAAACAGGGACTAAGCTAAGCCAAGCTATGCACTACACTAAGGAAGCTAGCTAGTTCCTGGGAATAAGCCCAAGTCTTCAGGGAGCGCCTCGACACACCTCACCATGCAGGCCACCACTCCTAGGGACACTTCAAGCGACGGGCCAGGAGAAGTAAGAAACCATCAGTTTGATGGAGGAAGAGCCAATAAACGACGCCTCCAAGGAGGAGAGCGGCGTCTGCGGACGTCTTCTGCGTCGGCTTGATAAGGTCAAGCCCGGCATTTGCCGGCACCCCACCAACCAACCCAAGAGAGCATCACTGACAACCGACAACTACGCCCGATACAACTTCACTAAAGAATACCTCCAGCAGCTTACCCGCATGACACTGATACCAGCAACCCCTGGTTCTAGCATGACCTCGCACACCGAACAGTCTGGCGTCTAAAAGAGGCCAAGGTCACAACAAGGTACATCGCCGGTGCCAAAATGCCCCTGGAGGAAACTAGGTGTCAAGACATCAAATGAACACCACCGAGGAAGACGCCGTGGACAGGAGGATGCTACAACAGATCGGATTGCCTAGGGCGGATGGCCCGTAAGCAACGCCTCCAAGGAGGAAAACAACGTGTGTAGATGCCGTCGCCGCCAGTCACAGCTAAGGCCTTGCGTAGCAATCGCTGAACCGTCATCCCTAGGCCCTGTAGCTTGACCACCATGTCGACGAAGAACTCCACCGCCCGAGAAGATTGCCGGTCCCTATGAAGCCATCCGGCCTGGGCCCTAGACCGGCGACGGAACCAAAAATGGACAAACGGGCGGTTGCTACACGATCCCTGTCCATAGCCGCCCGTCTGACACCCAACCCCACATTGTTGATAACCGGGCCGCCGAACCTCAGGTACCAAGCCCTCGACACAGGTCGGCCGAGGCGGCCGCCGGCGACCAGGTCGTGCCTACCTTAGGAGGTAGGTCGCGGTCACAACCTCGTTGCGGCCCCCCACCTGGTCGGCGCACCCTGCTGGACCCCAATCTGGCCGAAGCGGACTCACCATGCGAATCCCACGGGTGAGGAGGG